>NW_027477844.1:0-53891 GCF_051020955.1 Megalopta genalis | reverse complement strand
TCAAAATCGGTGTGATATGAACTATTTAACTTCAGATTCACGCGAAATACACGAATTAGCTTTAAATCAACGCGAAACATACGATTTAACTTCAATATCAAGCGATATACACGATTTCGCTTCAAATTCGTGAGAAATAGCGATTTTAAACAAACGATTTAGCTTCAAATTCATGCGAAATGAACAATTTAGCTTCAGATTCATGCGAAATACTTGAATTAGCTTTAAATCAACGCGAAACATACGATTTAACTTCAATATCATTCGAAACACACGATTTCGATTTCAAATTCGTGCGAAATAGAGATTTAAACAAACGATTTAGCTTCAAATTCATGCGAAATGAACAATTTAGCTTCAGAATCATGCAATATACCACGAATTAGCATTAAATCAATGCGAAACATACGATTTAGCAGAAATATCATGCGATATACACGATTCGCTTCAATACTTGCGAAATAGCGATTTAAACAAACGATTTAGCTTCAAATTCGTGTGGATATGAACTATTTTACTTCAGATTCACGCGAAATACACGAATTAGCTTTAAAATCAACGCGAAACATACGATTTAACTTCAATATCAAGCGATATACACGATTCGCTTCAAATTCGTGAGAAATAGCGATTTTAAACAAACGATTTAGCTTCAAATTCATGCGAAATGAACAATTAGCTTCAGATTCATGCGAAATACACGAATTAGCTTTAAATCAACGCGAAACATACGATTTAGCTCAATATCATGCGATATACACGATTTCGCTTAAAATTCGTGCGATAATAGCGTTTTAAACAAACGATTTAGCATCAAATTCATGTGATATGAACAATTTAGCTTCAGATTAATGCGAAATACACGAATTAGCTTTAAATCAACTCGAAACATACGATTTAACTTCAATGTCATGCGAAACACACGATTTCGATTCAAATTCGTGCGAAATAGAGATTTTAAACAAACGATTTAGCTTCAAATTCATGCGAAATGAACAATTTAGCTTCAGATTCATGCGAAATACACGAATTAGCTTTAAATCAACGCGAAACATACGATTTAGCAGAAATATCATGCGATATACATGATTTCGCTACAAATTTCTTGCGAAATAGCGATTTTAAACAAACGATTTAGCTTCAAATTCATGTGATATGAACAATTTAGCTTCAGATTAATGCGAAATACACGAATTAGCTTTAAATCAACTCGAAACATACGATTTAGCAGAAATAACACGCGACATACCGATTTCCGCATCAAATTCTTGCGAAATAGCGATTTAAACAAACGATTTAGCTTCAAATTCATGTGATATGAACAATTTAGCTTCAGATTAATGCGAAATACACGAATTAGCTTTAAATCAACGCGAAACATACGATTTAGCAGAAATATCATGCGATATACACGATTTCGCTTCAAATTCTTGCGAAATAGCGATTTTAAACAAACGATTTAGCTTCAAATTCATGCGAAATGAACAATTTTGCTTCAGATTCATGCGAAATACACGAATTAGCTTTAACTCAATGCGAAACATACGTTTATCGACAATATCATGCGAAACACACGATTTCGCTTCAAATTCGTGCGAAATAGAGATTTTAAACAAAGATTTAGCTTCAAATTCATGCGAAATGAACAATTTAGCTTCAGATTAATGCAAAATATACGAATTAGCTTTAAATCAACGCGAAACATACGATTTAGCTTCAATATCATGCGAAACACACGATTTCGATTCAAAATTCGTGCGAAATAGAGATTTTAAACAAACGATTTAGCTTCAAATTCATGCGAAATGAACAATTTAGCTTCAGATTCATGCGAAATACACGAATTAGCTTTAAATCAACGCGAAACATACGATTTAGCAGAAATATCATGCGATATACACGATTTCGCTTCAAATTCTTGCGAAATAGCGATTTTAAACAAACGATTTAGCTTCAAATTCGTCTGATATGAAACTATTTAACTTCAGATTCACGCGATATACACGAATTAGCTTTAAATCAACGCGAAACATACGATTTAGCTTCAATATCATGCGATATACACGATTTCGCTTCAAATTCGTGCGAAATAGCGATTTTAAACAAACGATTTAGCTTCAAATTCATGTGATATGAACAATTTAGCTTCAGATTAAAGGGAAATACACGAATTAGCTTTAAATCAACGCGAAACATACGATTTAGCTTCAATATCATGCGAAACACACGATTTCGATCCAAAATTCGTGCGAAATAGAGATTTTAAACAAACGATGTAGCTTCAAATTCATGCGAAATGAACAGTTTAGCTTCAGATTCATGCGAAATACACGAATTAGCTTTAAATCAACGCGAAACATACGATTTAGCTTCAATATCATGCGATATACACGATTTCGCTTCAAATTCTTGCGAAATAGCGATTTTAAATAAACGATTTAGCTTCAAATTCATGTGATATGAACAATTTAGCTTCAGATTAATGCGAAATACACGAATTAGCTTTAAATCAACGCGAAACATACGATTTAACTTTCAATATCATGCGAAACACACGATTTCGATTCAAATCGTGCGAAATAGAGTTTTAAACAAACGATTTAGCTTCAAATTCATGCGAAATGAACAACTTAGCTTCAGATTTATGCGAAATACACGAATTAGCTTTAAATCAACGCGAAACATACGATTTAGCAGAAATATCATGCGATATACACGATTTCGCTACAAATTCTTGCGAAATAGCGATTTTAAACAAACGATTTAGCTTCAAATTCGTGTGATATGAACTATTTAACTTCAGATTCACGCGAAATACACGAATTAGCTTTAAATCAACGCGAAACATACGATTTAGATCAATATCATGCGATATACACGATTTCGCTTAAAATTCGTGCGAAATAGCGATTTTAAACAAACGATTTAGCTTCAAATTCATGTGATAAGAACAATTTAGCTTCAGATTAATGCGAAATACACGAATTAGCTTTAAATCAACTCGTAACATACGATTTAGCAGAAATATCACGCGATATACACGATTTCGCTTCAAATTCTTGCGAAATAGCGATTTTAAACAAACGATTTAGCTTCAAATTCATGTGATATGAACTATTTAACTTCAGATTCATGCGAAATACACGAATTAGCTTTAAATCAACGCGAAACATACGATTTAACTTCATATCAAGCGATATACACGATTTCGCTTAAAATTCGTGCGAAATAGCGATTTTAAACAAACGATTTAGCTTCAAATTCATGTGATATGAACTATTTAACTTCAGATTCATGCGAAATACACGAATTAGCTTTAAATCAACGCGAAACATACGATTTAACTTTCAATATCATGCGAAACACACGATTTCAATTCAAATTCGTGCGAAATAGAGATTTTAAAACAAACGATTTAGCTTCAAATTCATGCGAAATGAACAACTTAGCTTCAGATTTATGCGAAATACACGAATTAGCTTTAAATCAACGCGAAACATACGATTTAGCAGAAATATCATGCGATATACACGATTTCGCTACAAATTCTTGCGAAATAGCGATTTTAAACAAACGATTTAGCTTCAAATTCGTGTGATATGAACTATTTAACTTCAGATTCACGCGAAAATACACGAATTAGCTTTAAATCAACGCGAAACATACGATTTAGCTTCAATATCATGCGATATACACGATTTCGCTTCAATTTCGTGCGAAATAGCGATTTTAAACAAACGATTTAGCTTCAAATTCATGTGATATGAACAATTTAGCTTCAGATTAATGCGAAATACACGAATTAGCTTTAAATCAACGCGAAACATACGATCTAGCAGAAATATCATGCGATATACACGATTTCGCTTCAAATTCTTGCGAAATAGCGATTTTAAACAAACGATTTAGCTTCAAATTCATGCGAAATGAACAATTTTGCTTCAGATTCATGCGAAATACACGAATTAGCTTTAAATCAATGCGAAACATACGATTATCGACAATATCATGCGAAACACACGATTTCGCTTCAAATTCGTGCGAAATAGAGATTTTAAACAAAGATTTAGCTTCAAATTCATGCGCAATTAACAATTTAGCTTCAGATTAATGCGAAATACACGAATTAGCTTTAAATCAACGCGAAACATACGATTTAGCTTCAATATCATGCGAAACACACGATTTCGATTCAAATTCGTGCGAAATAGAGATTTTAAACAAACGATTTAGCTTCAAATTCATGCGAAATGAACAATTTAGCTTCAGATTCATGCGAAATACACGAATTAGCTTCAGATTCATGCGAAATACACGAATTAGCTTTAAATCAACGCGAACCATACGATTTAGCTTCAATATCATGCGATATACACGATTTCGCTTCAAAATTCGTGCGAAATAGCGATTTTAAACAAACGATTTAGCTTCAAATTCATGCGAAAATGAACAATTTTGCTTCAGATTCATGCGAAATACACGAATTAGCTTTAAATCAACGCGAAACATGCGATTTAGCTTCAATATCATGCGATATACACGATTTCGCTTAAAATTCGTGCGAAATAGCGATTTTAAACAAACGATTTAGCTTCAAATTCATGTGATATGAACTATTTAACTTCAGATTCATGCGAAATACACGAATTAGCTTTAAATCAACGCGAAACATACGATTTAACTTCAATATCATTCGAAAACACACGATTTCGATTCAAATTCGTGCGAAATAGAGATTTTAAACAAACGATTTAGCTTCAAATTCATGCGAAATGAAACAATTTAGCTTCAGAATCATGCAATATACACGAATTAGCATTAAATCAATGCGAAACATACGATTTAGCAGAAATATCATGCGATATACACGGATTTCGCTTCAAATACTTGCGAAATAGCGATTTAAAGAAACGATTTAGCTTCAAATTCGTGTGATATGAACTATTTTACTTCAGATTCACGCGAAATACACGAATTAGCTTTAAATCAACGCGAAACATACGATTTAACTTCAATATCAAGCGATATACACGATTTCGCTTCAAATTCGTGAGAAATAGCGATTTTAAACAAACGATTTAGCTTCAAATTCATGCGAAATGAACAATTTAGCTTCAGATTCATGCGAAATACACGAATTAGCTTTAAATCAACGCGAAACATACGATTTAGCTTCAATATCATGCGATATACACGATTTCGCTTAAAATTCGTGCGAAATAGCGATTTTAAACAAACGATTTTAGCATCAAATTCATGTGATATGAACAATTTAGCTTCAGATTAATGCGAAATACACGAATTAGCTTTAAATCAACGCGAAACATACGAATTAACTTTCAATATCATGCGAAACACACGATTTCGATTCAAATTCGTGCGAAATAGAGATTTTAAACAAACGATTTAGCTTCAAATTCATGCGAAATGAACAACTTAGCTTCAGATTTATGCGAAATACACGAATTAGCTTTAAATCAACGCGAAACATACGATTTAGCAGAAATATCATGCGATATACACGATTTCGCTACAAATTCTTGCGAAATAGCGATTTTAAACAAACGATTTAGCTTCAAATTCGTGTGATATGAACTATTTAACTTCAGATTCACGCGAAATACACGAATTAGCTTTAAATCAACGCGAAACATACGATTTAGATTCAATATCATGCGATATACACGATTTCGCTTAAAATTCGTGCGAAATAGCGATTTTAAACAAACGATTTAGCTTCAAATTTCATGTGATAAGAACAATTTAGCTTCAGATTAATGCGAAATACACGAATTAGCTTTAAATCAACTCGTAACATACGATTTAGCAGAAATATCACGCGATATACACGATTTCGCTTCAAATTCTTGCGAAATAGCGATTTTAAACAAACGATTTAGCTTCAAATTCATGTGATATGAACTATTTAACTTCAGATTCATGCGAAATACACGAATTAGCTTTAAATCAACGCGAAACATACGATTTAACTTCAATATCAAGCGATATACACGATTTCGCTTAAAATTCGTGCGAAATAGCGATTTTTAAACAACGATTTAGCTTCAAATTCATGTGTTATGAACTATTTAACTTCAGATTCATGCGAAATACACGAATTAGCTTTAAATCAACGCGAAACATACGATTTAACTTTCAATATCATGCGAAACACACGATTTCAATTCAAATTCGTGCGAAATAGAGATTTTAAACAAACGATTTAGCTTCAAATTCATGCGAATGAACAACTTAGCTTCAGATTTATGCGAAATACACGAATTAGCTTTAAATCAACGCGAAACATACGATTTAGCAGAATATCATGCGATATACACGATTTCGCTACAAATTCTTGCGAAATAGCGATTTTAAACAAACGATTTAGCTTCAAATTCGTGTGATATGAACTATTTAACTTCAGATTCACGCGAATACACGATTAGCTTTAAATCAACGCGAAACATACGATTTAGCTTCAATATCATGGATATACACGATTTCGCTTCAATTTCGTGCGAAATAGCGATTTTAAACAAACGATTTAGCTTCAAATTCATGTGATATGAACAATTTAGCTTCAGATTAATGCGAAATACACGAAATAGCTTTAAATCAACGCGAAACATACGATCTAGCAGAAATATCATGCGATATACACGATTTCGCTTCAAATTCTTTGCGAAATAGCGATTTTAACAAACGATTTAGCTTCAAATTCATGCGAAATGAACAATTTTGCTTCAGATTCATGCGAAATACACGAATTAGCTTTAAATCAATGCGAAACATACGATTTATCGACAATATCATGCGAAACACACGATTTCGCTTCAATTCGTGCGAAATAGAGATTTTAAACAAAGATTTAGCTTCAAATTCATGCGCAATTAACAATTTAGCTTCAGATTAATGCGAAATACACGAATTAGCTTTAAATCAACGCGAAACATACGATTTAGCTTCAATATCATGCGAAACACACGATTTCGATTCAAATTCGTGCGAAATAGAGATTTTAAACAAACGATTTAGCTTCAAATTCATGCGAAATGAACAATTTAGCTTCAGATTCATGCGAAATACACGAATTAGCTTCAGATTCATGCGAAATACACGAATTAGCTTTTAAATCAACGCGAACCATACGATTTAGCTTCAATATCATGCGATATACACGATTTCGCTTCAAATTCGTGCGAAATAGCGATTTTAAAACAAACGATTTAGCTTCAAATTCATGCGAAATGAACAATTTTGCTTCAGATTCATGCGAAATACACGAATTAGCTTTAAATCAACGCGAAACATGCGATTTCAAGCTTCAATATCATGCGATATACACGATTTCGCTTAAAATTCGTGCGAAATAGCGATTTTAAACAAACGATTTAGCTTCAAATTCATGTGATATGAACTATTTAACTTCAGATTCATGCGAAATACACGAATTAGCTTTAAATCAACGCGAAACATACGATTTAACTTCAATATCATTCGAAACACACGATTTCGATTCAAATTCGTGCGAAATAGAGATTTTAAACAAACGATTTAGCTTCAAATTCATGCGAAATGAACAATTTAGCTTCAGAATCATGCAATATACACGAATTAGCATTAAATCAATGCGAAACATACGATTTAGCAGAAATATCATGCGATATACACGATTTCGCTTCAAATACTTGCGAAATAGCGATTTTAAAGAAACGATTTAGCTTCAAATTCGTGTGATATGAACTATTTTACTTCAGATTCACGCGAAATACACGAATTAGCTTTTAATCAACGCGAAACATACGATTTAACTTCTATATCAAGCGATATACACGATTTCGCTTCAAATTCGTGAGAAATAGCGATTTTAAACAAACGATTTAGCTTCAAATTCATGCGAAATGAACAATTTAGCTTCAGATTCATGCGAAATTACACGAATTAGCTTTAAATCAACGGCGAAACATACGATTTAGCTTCAATATCATGCGATAACACGATTTCGCTTAAAATTCGTGCGAAATAGCGATTTTAAACAAACGATTTAGCATCAAATTCATGTGATATGAACAATTTAGCTTCAGATTAATGCGAATACACGAATTAGCTTAAATCAACTCGAAACATACGATTTAACTTCAATATCATGCGAAACACACGATTTCGATTCAAATTCGTGCGAAATAGAGATTTTAAACAAACGATTTAGCTTCAAATTCATGCGAAATGAACAATTTAGCTTCAGATTCATGCGAAATACACGAATTAGCTTTAAATCAACGCGAAACATACGATTTAGCAGAAATATCATGCGATATACATGATTTCGCTACAAATTCTTGCGAAATAGCGATTTTAAACAAACGATTTAGCTTCAAATTCATGTGATATGAACAATTTAGCTTCAGATTAATGCGAAATACACGAATTAGCTTTAAATCAACTCGAAACATACGATTTAGCAGAAATATCACGCGATATACCCGATTTCGCTTCAAATTCTTGCGAAATAGCGATTTTAAACAGACGATTTAGCTTCAAATTCATGTGATATGAACTATTTAACTTCAGATCCATGCGAAATACACGAATTAGCTTTAAATCAACGCGAAACATACGATTTAACTTCAATATCATGCGAAACACACGATTTTGATTCAAATTCGTGCGAAATAGAGATTTTAAACAAACGATTTAGCTTCAAATTCATGCGAAATGAACAGTTTAGCTTCAGATTCATGCGAAATACACGAATTAGCTTTAAATCAACGCGAACCATACGATTTAGCTTCAATATCATGCGATATACACGATTTCGCTTAAAATTCGTGCGAAATAGCGATTTTAACAAACGATTTAGAATCAAATTCATGTGATATGAACAATTTAGCTTCAGATTAATGCGAAATACACGAATTAGCTTTAAATCAACTCGAAACATACGATTTAACTTCAATATCATGCGAAACACACGATTTCGATTCAAATTCGTGCGAAATAGAGATTTTAAACAAACGATTTAGCTTCAAATTCATGCGAAATGAACAATTTAGCTTCAGATTCATGCGAAATACACGAATTAGCTTTAAATCAACGCGAAACATACGATTTAGCAGAAATATCATGCGATATACACGATTTCGCTACAAATTCTTGCGAAATAGCGATTTTAAACAAACGATTTAGCTCAAATTTATGTGATATGAACAATTTAGCTTCAGATTAATGCGAAATACACGAATTAGCTTTAAATCAACTCGAAACATACGATTTAGCAGAAATATCACGCGATATACACGATTTCGCTTCAAATTCTTGCGAAATAGCGATTTTAAACAAACGATTTAGCTTCAAATTCGTGTGATATGAACTATTTAACTTCAGATTCACGCGAAATACACGAATTAGCTTTAAATCAATGCGAAACATACGATTTATCGACAATATCATGCGAAACACACGATTTCGCTTCAAATTCGTGCGAAATAGAGATTTTAAACAAAGATTTAGCTTCAAATTCATGCGAAATGAACAATTTAGCTTCAGATTAATGCGAAATACACGAATTGGCTTTAAATCAACGCGAAACATACGATGTAACTTCAATATCATGCTAAACACACGATTTCGATTCAAATTCGTGCGAAATAGAGATTTTAACCAACGATTTAGCTTCAAATTCATGCGAAATGAACAATTTAGCTTTAGATTCATGCGAAATACACGAATTAGCTTTAAATCAACGCGAAACATACGATTTAGCAGAAATATCATGCGATATACACGATTTCGCTACAAATTCTTGCGAAATAGCGATTTTAAACAAACGATTTAGCTTCAAATTCATGTGATATGAACAATTTAGCTTCAGATTAATGCGAAATACACGAATTAGCTTTAAATCAAATCGAAACATACGATTTAGCAGAAATATCACGCGATATACACGATTTCGCTTCAAATTCTTGCGAAATAGCGATTTTAAACAAACGATTTAGCTTCAAATTCATGTGATATGAACTATTTAACTTCAGATTCATGCGAAATACACGAATTAGCTTTAAATCAACGCGAAACATACGATTTAACCTTCAATATCATTCGAAACACACGATTTCGATTCAAATTCGTGCGAAATAGAGATTTTAAACAAACGATTTAGCTTCAAATTCATGCGAAATGAACAATTTAGCTTCAGAATCATGCAATATACACGAATTAGCATTAAATCAATGCGAAACATACGATTTAGCAGAAATATCATGCGATATACACGATTTCGCTTCAAATACTTGCGAAATAGCGATTTTAAACAAACGATTTAGCTTCAAATTCATGTGTTATGAACTATTTAACTTCAGATTCATGCGAAATACACGAATTAGCTTTAAATCAACGCGAAACATACGATTTAACTTCAATATCAAGCGATATACACGATTTCGCTTCAAATTCTTGCGAAATAGCGATTTTAAACAAACGATTTAGCTTCAAATTCATGTGATATGAACTATTTAACTTCAGATTCATGCGAAATACACGAATTAGCTTTAAATCAACGCGAAACATACGATTTAACTTCAATATCAAGCGATATACACGATTTCGCTTAAAATTCGTGCGAAATAGCGATTTTAAAACAAACGATTTAGCTTCAAATTCATGTGATAAGAACAATTTAGCTTCAGATTAATGCGAAATACACGAGTTAGCTTTAATCAACTCGTAACATACGATTTAGCAGAAATATCACGCGATATACACGATTTCGCTTCAAATTCTTGCGAAATAGCGATTTTAAACAAACGATTTAGCTTCAAATTCATGTGATATGAACTATTTAACTTCAGATTCATGCGAAATACACGAATTAGCTTTAAATCAACGCGAAACATACGATTTAACTTCAATATCAAGCGATATACACGATTTCGCTTAAAATTCGTGCGAAATAGCGATTTTAAACAAACGATTTAGCTTCAAATTCATGCGAAATGAACAATTTAGCTTCAGAATCATGCAATATACACGAATTAGCATTAAATCAATGCGAAACATACGATTTAGCAGAAATATCATGCGATATACACGATTTCGCTTCAAATACTTGCGAAATAGCGATTTAAACAAACGATTTAGCTTCAAATTCATGTGATATGAACTATTTAACTTCAGATTCATGCGAAATACACGAATTAGCTTAAATCAACGCGAAACATACGATTTAACTTCAATATCAAGCGATATACACGATTTCGCTTCAAATTCTTGCGAAATAGCGATTTTAAACAAACGATTTAGCTTCAAATTCATGTGATATGAACTATTTAACTTCAGATTCATGCGAAATACACGAATTAGCTTTAAATCAACGCGAAACATACGATTTAACTTCAATATCAAGCGATATACACGATTTCGCTTAAAATTCGTTGCGAAATAGCGATTTTAAACAAACGATTTAGCTTCAAATTCATGTGATAAGAACAATTTAGCTTCAGATTAATGCGAAATACACGAGTTAGCTTTAAATCAACTCGTAACATACGATTTAGCAGAAATATCACGCGATATACACGATTTCGCTTCAAATTCTTGCGAAATAGCGATTTTAAACAAACGATTTAGCTTCAAATTCATGTGATATGAACTATTTAACTTCAGATTCATGCGAAATACACGAATTAGCTTTAAATCAACGCGAAACATACGATTTAACTTCAATATCAAGCGATATACACGATTTCGCTTAAAATTCGTGCGAAATAGCGATTTTAAACAAACGATTTAGCTTCAAATTCATGTGATATGAACTATTTAACTTCAGATTCATGCGAAATACACGAATTAGCTTTAAATCAACGCGAAACATACGATTTAACTTTCAATATCATGCGAAACACACGATTTCGATTCAAATTCGTGCGAAATAGAGATTTTAAACAAACGATTTTAGCTTCAAATTCATGCGGAAATGAACAACTTAGCTTCAGATTTATGCGAAATACACGAATTAGCTTTAAATCAACGCGAAACATACGATTTATCGACAATATCATGCGAAACACACGATTTCGCTTCAAATTCGTGCGAAATAGAGATTTTAAACAAAGATTTAGCTTCAATTCATGCGCAATTAACAATTTAGCTTCAGATTAATGCGAAATACACGAATTAGCTTTAAATCAACGCGAAACATACGATTTAGCTTCAATATCATGCGAAACACACGATTTCGATTCAAATTCGTGCGAAATAGAGATTTTAAACAAACGATTTAGCTTCAAATTCATGCGAAATGAACAATTTAGCTTCAGATTCATGCGAAATACACGAATTAGCTTCAGATTCATGCGAAATACACGAATTAGCTTTAAATCAACGCGAACCATACGATTTAGCTTCAATATCATGCGATATACACGATTTCGCTTCAAATTCTTGCGAAATAGCGATTTTAAACAAACGATTTAGCTTCAAATTCATGCGAAAATGAACAATTTAGCTTCAGAATCATGCAATATACACGAATTAGCATTAAATCAATGCGAAACATACGATTTAGCAGAAATATCATGCGATATACACGATTTCGCTTCAAATACTTGCGAAATAGCGATTTTAAACAAACGATTTAGCTTCAAATTCATGTGATATGAACTATTTAACTTCAGATTCATGCGAAATACACGAATTAGCTTTAAATCAACGCGAAACATACGATTTAACTTCAATATCAAGCGATATACACGATTTCGCTTCAAATTCTTGCGAAATAGCGATTTTAAACAAACGATTTAGCTTCAAATTCATGTGATATGAACTATTTAACTTCAGATTCATGCGAAATACACGAATTAGCTTTAAATCAACGCGAAACATACGATTTAACTTCAATATCAAGCGATATACACGATTTCGCTTAAAATTCGTGCGAAATAGCGATTTTAAACAAACGATTTAGCTTCAAATTCATGTGATAAGAACAATTTAGCTTCAGATTAATGCGAAATACACGAGTTAGCTTTAAATCAACTCGTAACATACGATTTAGCAGAAATATCACGCGATATACACGATTTCGCTTCAAATTCTTGCGAAATAGCGATTTTAAACAAACGATTTAGCTTCAAATTCATGTGATATGAACTATTTAACTTCAGATTCATGCGAAATACACGAATTAGCTTTAAATCAACGCGAAACATACGATTTAACTTCAATATCAAGCGATATACACGATTTCGCTTAAAATTCGTGCGAAATAGCGATTTTAAACAAACGATTTAGCTTCAAATTCATGTGATATGAACTATTTAACTTCAGATTCATGCGAAATACACGAATTAGCTTTAAATCAACGCGAAACATACGATTTAACTTTCAATATCATGCGAAACACACGATTTCGATTCAAATTCGTGCGAAATAGAGATTTTAAACAAACGATTTAGCTTCAAATTCATGCGAAATGAACAACTTAGCTTCAGATTTATGCGAAATACACGAATTAGCTTTAAATCAACGCGAAACATACGATTTAGCAGAAATATCATGCGATATACACGATTTCGCTACAAATTCTTGCGAAATAGCGATTTTAAACAAACGATTTAGCTTCAAATTCGTGTGATATGAACTATTTAACTTCAGATTCACGCGAAATACACGAATTAGCTTTAAATCAACGCGAAACATACGATTTAGCTTCAATATCATGCGATATACACGATTTCGCTTCAATTTCCTGCGAAATAGCGATTTTAAACAAACGATTTAGCTTCAAATTCATGTGATATGAACAATTTAGCTTCAGATTAATGCGAAATACACGAATTAGCTTTAAATCAACGCGAAACATACGATCTAGCAGAAATATCATGCGATATACACGATTTCGCTTCAAATTCTTGCGAAATAGCGATTTTAAACAAACGATTTAGCTTCAAATTCATGCGAAATGAACAATTTTGCTTCAGATTCATGCGAAATACACGAATTAGCTTTAAATCAATGCGAAACATACGATTTATCGACAATATCATGCGAAACACACGATTTCGCTTCAAATTCGTGCGAAATAGAGATTTTAAACAAAGATTTAGCTTCAAATTCATGCGCAATTAACAATTTAGCTTCAGATTAATGCGAAATACACGAATTAGCTTTAAATCAACGCGAAACATACGATTTAGCTTCAATATCATGCGAAACACACGATTTCGATTCAAATTCGTGCGAAATAGAGATTTTAAACAAACGATTTAGCTTCAAATTCATGCGAAATGAACAATTTAGCTTCAGATTCATGCGAAATACACGAATTAGCTTTAAATCAACGCGAAACATACGATTTAGCTTCAATATCATGCGATATACACGATTTCGCTTCAAATTCGTGCGAAATAGCGATTTTAAACAAACGATTTAGCTTCAAATTCATGCGAAATGAACAATTTTGCTTCAGATTCATGCGAAATACACGAATTAGCTTTAAATCAACGCGAAACATGCGATTTAGCTTCAATATCATGCGATATACACGATTTCGCTTAAAATTCGTGCGAAATAGCGATTTTAAACAAACGATTTAGCTTCAAATTCATGTGATATGTACAATTTAGCTTCAGATTAATGCGAAATACACGAATTAGCTTTAAATCAACTCGAAACATACGATTTAGCAGAAATATCACGCGATATACACGATTTCGCTTCAAATTCTTGCGAAATAGCGATTTTAAACAAACGATTTAGCTTCAAATTCATGTGATATGAACTATTTAACTTCAGATTCATGCGAAATACACGAATTAGCTTTAAATCAACGCGAAACATACGATTTAGCAGAAATATCATGCGATATACACGATTTCGCTACAAATTCTTGCGAAATAGCGATTTTAAACGAATGATTTAGCTTCAAATTCGTGTGATATGAACTATTTAACTTCAGATTCACGCGAAATACACGAATTAGCTTTAAATCAACGCGAAACATACGATTTAACTTCAATATTGTTACGTCTCCCGACGTATTGATGTAACCATATAAATGCGGATTCGGCAAGCCAACGCCTTGCCGGGTCGAGCGCCGGGCGCTCGAAAAATTTTGGAAATAGGTGTCAAATTACATCGTAATTTGACACCCTTTTCAGGCCCGGGCCTTCAAATCGACCTAGCCATAAGAACATAGATTATATATATTAACCCGAACTAGTTATAGGAAGATATACTACATTCGAGCCCCTATCCTACGCTCACCCGATACCCATCCTACCGTTCAACCCATTACCGACACCTCCACCAACGTTACCATACGAGTAATACCATAAGAAGCGTTCAAGCGTTTACCGACTCTTCCACTGATGTTACCATATGCGTAATACCGTAAGACGTGTGCAAGCGTTAGCTATAGAACACCAAAGACGCGCTCCACTAGCCGACTCACCAGCATTCCCCGGCATCCCCACTCCGGAGGATTCCCCACCACACGGTACGCCCCACTCGTACCTCCCCGGAGCAGCAGCGCCCCCACAACCGAAGGAGGTCAGAGCACCAGCGAAGATCGTCAGTTCTACTCCCAGCTCCACCGAGGAACGACTTCCTCTGGAGACCTCCCCGCACTTTACTATTTCAACTCTACCCCCAGTCGTAGTTAATATTAGGAGTCTAAGTGTATCTTAATCTTGAATATATTCTTTAATACTTAGTTATTGTCGTACCCTTCAATCTTCAATCCTAACTTCTTCACGGCAAAGGAAACGAGTGTCGCCTATGGTCGAACGGTTGTCTAAACCCTTTCTGACTGCCAAGTTAATATACGCACGGAGCTCACCCTGAATGCTCGGTATAGAGACTTGAGGCTTTCGGTTGGAACCTGACAACAGTCCTTCTAAGCGACATAAGCTCCCCATGCCAAAACGCGCCGGTCGTAAATATCAGCTTCGGAAGCTTTGCCGAAAAACCAGCGCGATCGCTGACGGCTCACGGAGATTCGACCGCCAACGAAACTACGAGGCCCGTATCATCGCCCAGCTTCAGCGAGCCGTGAGACATCCATACGCCGAGCTGGTCCAGTGGAGCGAGCCCCGTCCGATCGACATAGACGATACCACGTCCTACCCTCCAGTCTACGCGAAGGGAGACCCACGTCGAAGGCGCTACACGACGTTCATCTTGAAGCGAGCCGCACTCCGAGCCCTCGAGGTCGCCCGGTCTATCGACCCGATGTACTAGACCGTCCGGTGAGTGCCTTTTGTAAACCGCCTATTCGCGAACGCATGAGATCCCGGTAATACACCGAACGTACGAGTCGCGTGTGTACCCAAAGGTTTGCAACGTACGTCTTGATCCGCGGTATTCGTGCGAATATATATATTTTTCGGGAAACGACGCCGCGGGACGTAACAATTTGGTGGCAGCGGTGGGATCGCTAAACCTCTCATGATGCCCGCGAATCCTCCAGCGGTGTCTACGCGCTCGCAAACATACGACCTCAAGTCCAAACAGTTAACGCAGGACGAATTATTCGCGATCCAGAAGTCCCTCGCTAATAAAGAGTCTCGCCTCGTAGAACAAGCTAATAGCTTAGAGAGGAAAAAGGAGGAATTTCAATCTCAAGTATCCCTAGCGCAGTCAGAGATGGACCTAGACCGCGAAGCCATCCACAACGAGAACGCCCAATTACGCGAACAACTCGAAATCTTAAAAACCGAAGCAACGCGCGTACAAAACCCCCTTTCTTCGGGTGCCTCAGAAATAACGAATCAGAACACAGGCAGTATGCCTGAACCAGAAAATTCCGGACTAACATTGAAGGCCGCGGCCGAATCCATACCCACGTTCGACGGATCTCAACCGCCGGTCCTCCAATTCACTCGCACGTGCCTCCGAGCCAGGACCCTGATTCCTTCACACGCGGAAGGTACTCTCGCAAAATTAATAGTCAGTAAATTACGCGGACGCGCATACATTGCAATAGAAGACTGGCCTATAAGAACAGTCTCGGGAGTTTGCGACAGATTGAAAAACGTTTTCGGATCATGCTCATTCGAGGATCCGTTCCCACGATTCGGTCGCAGCTCAGGCCCCTTAGAGATAAACCTCTCCACCGCGTGTATGACGAAGCGATAAGCGTCTTTAAGGAACTAGAGCTCGATAAGGTGAGATACGAGAAGCATAACATCCGCGAGGTTCGGTTCTGCGATAACCGGGGCGAAACCCAACGCGACACCAGACCAAACATCCGCGCCGAGATAAGCCGATATCGGTCACCGTCGCCCGCACCGTTCCGCGAGGCGCGTTCCCACGAACCGCCGCGCTCACCTTATCGCGATACGCCACCGCAGCCCGACCGTCGAGTTCCCACCAACGACTCTTACGAACGACCGCGCAGCAATTACGCCACACCAAGCCGCGACGTATACATACCTCCACCCAGACGCGAAGGTAATTCCTCTTCATACCCGCGAAACCAGCAGAAATTTTGCAATTACTGCAAGACGCCGGGACATGACATTCACGAATGTCGCAAGCGAGAGTACAACAACCGCATACGCGAACTGCAGGGAAACGGGAGGCCCCTCCCGTCTCACCCGAACCCGCGACGGGAGGTAACCGAAAACTCGCGCCCACAATCGATCCGGACGTTATCGAGCGAACACACTGTACCAGAGGAAGAGTGTCGCGAGTCACATTAAGCCCCGATACCAAAGTGCCACACGTAATGGTTTCGTCCCCCGACTTTCCTTCCACCGGAAAATTTATGATCGACACTGGAGCCGAGCCGAATATAATCAAGGCATCGCTCCTTAACCCAAGCATAGTCGTAGATGTCGCGAATAGTATTAATATATCGGGGATCACTGACGAAAGCGTTGCAACCCTGGGTTCTACCACCGTCAACATAGCAAACGCAGTGGTGGAATTCCACGTGGTGCCTGATACGTTCCCAATTCCTGCGGACGGAATTTTGGGAGCAGCATTCCTCTCGGGAGAGGCAGAGATATCGTTCAGAACCAAAAGCCTGGTCTGGAACGGAAATAAATTCTCGTTTTTATCAGCAGATAGGTGTATTATCGGACCACGCGCGAGCGCGTGTATCGCGGTGAACGCCACCGGCCCGGAAATAGGCTACATTAGAAAATGCGAATTAACACCAGGCGTGATGGTGCCGCATTGCTTAGTCAAAATCTCTAACGGAAAAGCATTCGTTAACTGCGTAAACACTTCGGACAAGGCTGTCGACCTCCCCATGCCGACCATGGAGCTGGAGGAGGTGGAAGGCATCGAGTATACCGCGGAATCACGCGAGACCAATTCAATTTCAATTCATTCAGTTGCTCAATACTTCGAATCCAGCTCTCCTAACTCGCGACGTAAAGAGATCACCGACATAATAAGTACGAGTCATCTCAGCAAAGAGGAGAGATCACACGTCGACCAAATCATTTACGAATACCACGACGTCTTCCACCTCCCGGGTGAGCCTCTGGGAAAGACTAACGCGGTAAAACATAAAATTATAACAACCGACGAAATACCCGTACATGTAAAACAGTATAGATACCCTCCAATCCACAAAGAGGAAATCAATAACCAGATGAAGGAGCTGTTGGAACAAAATATCGTAGCTCCTTCCAAGTCACCATTCAATAGCCCTTTGTGGATTGTCCCGAAGAAACCCGACGCCGACGGGAACAAAAGGTGGCGTATGGTAGTCGATTTCAGGTCTTTAAACGAAAAGTCGATCCCGGATGCCTACCCGTTACCAAGCATCCTAGAAATCTTAGATCAACTCGGCAGTGCAAAATATTTTAGCGTTTTCGATTTGGCCAGCGGGTTCCACCAGATCGAAATGGAACCCGAAGACGCGGCGAAAACGGCATTCTCAACCCCTTACGGACACTACGAGTTCAAAAGGATGCCCTTCGGCCTACGGAACGCCCCCGCCACCTTTCAGAGGCTAATGGACAATATTTTATCGGGTCTCCAGGGCACGGAGCTCTTCGTGTACCTGGATGACATAGTTATCTACGCGAGAAGTTTATCAGAGCACAAGTCCAAGTTCAACAAGCTTGCCCAAAGGTTGCGGGACGCGAACCTTAAACTACAACCGTCGAAATGCGGATTTTTGCACCGCGAGGTAGCGTACCTCGGCCACATAATAGGGGAGGACGGAGTTAAGCCCTGTCCACAGAAAATTATTGCGGTCAAAGAATTCCCCAAACCCAAAAACGTAAAGAGCCTTCGCGAGTTCCTTGGTCTGTCGGGCTATTACAGACGGTTTATCAAAAACTTTTCAAACACCTCGAAACCACTAACCACGCTGCTAAAAAAGGACACCAAGTTCGTTTGGGGTCAACAACAGGAAAACGCCTTTCACACGTTACGAGAAGTGTTGACCACGGAGCCGCTATTACAATATCCAGATTTCTCTAAAGAATTTAACATAACAACAGATGCTTCGGGGTATGCCATAGGCGGCATTCTTAGCCAGGGAGAACAGGGGAAAGATCGTCCCATCGCGTACGCATCTCGCCTACTTCACGGTGCAGAATTAAATTACTCAACCATCGAGAAGGAGTGCCTAGCCATCATTTACTGTACGCAATATTTCCGGCCATACATCTACGGCCACAAATTCAACCTAATCACAGATCATCAGCCACTCGTGTGGATGAACTCAGTCAAAGACCCTACGTCCAGGCTGCTCCGTTGGCGCCTGAAACTGGCCGAGTTCGATTACCGGATCACTTACAAAACAGGAAAAACCAATTTAAACGCAGACGCGCTTTCACGCAACCCCGTGAGCACCCTTCCAATGTCCTCTGGCTCTGGGTCCTCCGACATGTTCGACGCCGTTAAACGACCACCGCGACCCCTTCCACCCACCCCACAGAACCCGTCACCAATCCTCGGCCGACGGCCACCATCGCGAAATGTTCCTTCCACTCCCCGCCCCAACCAACCGCCACCTAGCCCGCCATCTTCACGAAAAGACCTGCCATTTTCACCCAACGCCTCGCCTTCATCTCACCAATCCCCAACCGCCCATTCCCCTCCGCACACTCCTCGCTCTCCTACGATAACAGTGGACACGCCCACCGACAGAGCAGTCACGTCCAGCCCCGAATCACAATCGGAAACCGACAGTAGCGAGAACATATTCGAACAATACAACCACCCCGCGAAACCAAATAGAAGAACGTTCGTGCATACACGCGACCGGTTGATTATGCGCGACGATAACCTGGTGGCGTTCATAACAATGGACGGCCAACCCGTGGACCCCGGGGCAGTAGATCTGTTCTCAGCCGGTAGAATACCACCACTCGAAAACCTAACGTTGTCCAGGGCAAAAGTATTGAACTCCGGAAAGAAGAAATTAATCCTACTCCCCATAAAATCCACAAAACATCACGCGGCCTCGCACGAAAACATAACAGAGTCTCTCAGATCAATACTGGACGTCGTGACCGAACTACAACTCGATTCCTTTAGCATATCAAAGATATCAATAGACGAGACACCCTGGATCAGCATTTACAAAATTCTCTTAGAACTATTTTCAAACACCAACACACAAATTTTCGCCTGCGGTAACGAAGTTCGGATACCCCCGATCAACGATCGATCCTCCATAATATCTGAAAACCACGACTCAGCCTTCGCGGGACACAAAGGCATTACGAAAACGTACAGGAGAATCAGGGAAAGATATTTTTGGCCCACACTCAAAAAAGAAGTCCAAGAATTCGTAAATTCGTGTGAATCATGCCAACGAAAAAAATTAGTCCGCGTTAAAACAAGACAACCCATGACGATAACTGACACGCACGGTAGCGCTTTCGAGAAAGTTTCAATGGATATTGTAGGCCCGCTTCCCACTTCACCTAACGACTTCTCCTACATCTTAACAATCCAAGACCTCCTCACAAAATACTCCCTAGCCATCCCACTAAGAAACGCGAACGCGATAGAAATCGCGAATGCGTTTACCCAGGAATTTATTTGCCGTTTCGGCGCGCCAAAGGGTATACTGACTGATCAAGGAACGAATTTCCTCAGTTCTCTCATGAGAAATGTAGCTAAGCGATTCAAGATCACACAATTCAAAACAACCGCGTTCAGACCCCAAAGCAACGGCTCAGTAGAACGTTCTCACCACGTTTTAACGGAATATCTGAAACAGTACATAACGAAGGGAAACTGGGACGAGTGGCTGCCGTTCGCAACCTTCTCATATAACACGAGTACGCACGAAGGCACACTGTTCACCCCTCACGAGCTTGTCTTCGGTACAATAGCTAGGACTCCCTCAGCAAATACCGCAATGCACGACTCGTCAGACGAGTCATACAACAAATATTTAGAAAATCTTCAATCAAGAATCTCCGAAACAGTAGGGAAAGCCCGAGAGAACTTGGAATCCGCAAAGTATCGCTCTAAAAAGTATTACGACAGGAAAACGAATGCTCAATCCTTTTCCGTCGGGGACAATGTGTATCTACTCAAAGAGCCGCGTAAAAGTAAGTTCGACGACGAATATTCCGGCCCGTACGAAATTATGGAATGTATAAGCGATAGAAATGTAAGGATAAACTATAAGTCTGGTTCGCGAGTGGTCCATACGGACAAACTGAAACACGCCCCAACAGGACACCTCAGAGTGCAAAGTGTAACAGAGACGCGTTCGCCCCCACCCCAAACCCCAAACCCCACCACTCGGAACATAGGACAGCACCGGTATAAAACAGTGAGCGAGCTCCGAGACAACCCTCAGTCTGCATCCAACACCGCCAACATGAACATGACCGCACCACTTCTGATCTTCACTCTCATACGTACAGCCTCAGCAGTGATAGGCTACGACTGTGGAAGTTCGACCGTAAACGCGACTACGTTCTCCACAGTAGACAAACCGCTCTGCGAATTTTCCGATACCGAACCGACAGTCCAAAACGTCAGTATTCAGCTCCTCCAGATAGTCGACTTCGAGGAGACCACAACCTTCCAATGCAAAGTTGAAATAGATCGGACCATCTACTATTGCGGCATGCACTCCCACATGTCCGTAGTGAATAACGGCCGCCAACAGTATCTTCTCAACACTCCAAGAGACATATGCAAAACAATGCATAACTCAGGCGTACTTGTGCTACCGCCCAACAACCAATTAGTGGGACTAATGAGCAACAGCACCACCACGAGAAGTATTACACTGGCAGGTTCCATTCTGCAGGACGGAACATGCGGCGGAACTACGTATAGCGACCCTTTCGGCACTTGGAACCAAGTCATAGTGCAAGCAGTGATCAGAGTCACTCTCAAAAACTTCAGCGCCTCAACCAAAATCTCGACCAATGAGATACTCCTACCCACAGGACACCGGTGCACACTCGACAGGGAATACTGCACGGATCCGGAAGACGGATTCACCTTTTGGGACAGCATGCCTACCGACCAGTGCGCCTTCAACAAATATGAAGTCCTCTTCGATGGCAGATCTACCAAAGTCTTCACACCAAACCACAGCAACACTCCAACTTACACAGTGGCATCCGGCGACACCGTATTCGCACTCACGAGCACCGGCCGGACGCAGATCTGCGGCTACACGTTAATCCGGACCGAACACCCGAAGCTGCTCCTCCTAGAAACAGACAAAGAAGGAAAATTCAAATCAATTACCAAAACCAAGATCAATAGCCTGGACATATTCACTTATGTAAACACGAAATTCGTGTATATCGAGAAGCACCTCCGGTCCCAAATCATCGCAATGTATAGAGACATCATCAACCAAAAATGCGCACTGGAACGCCAGGTCTTGAAAAATGTTATCTCACTAATCCACATATCACCGGCAGAAGTCGCCACAACATTGGTAAAAGAGCCCGGTTACATGGCCATTCCCGCCGGAGAAGCCATATACGTCGTCAAGTGCATACCCGTTCAGTGCGTCCTCAGGAAGACAGAGGAGTGCTACGACGAACTTCCCGTCACCTATAGAAACAATTCGTTCTTCCTGACACCACGCACGCATATCCTCACAAGAACAGGCACTAAAAGAGTATGCAACGAATTGATTCCACCGATCTACCAAATTCACGGGGCATGGTACAAGATTACGCCTCGACCAGTAGAGAGTATACCACCTCCGCCACTCCAGCCGATAACAACATCTGCATGGAAATACATTGACCCAACAAATCTTGCTACCGGAGGAATATACACACAGGAAGACATCCAAAAACTTAATGAGCACATCATGTTCCCTATCGAAAAGATGGCAGTAATAAATGCACTGGCACAAGGCGCATCAGGCAGATCGTACGCAGACGGATCCGTGAAACTGCACAATCTGATGGATGAGGACACCTTGAAACAGATCGCAGAATCAACTAGCAAGAAAATATGGGGCACCTTCATCGAATTCGGCTCCATAATGGCTGGGTTCATGGGAATATACTTGGCCATACGAATCATCAAACTTTGCATCAACACAATCCTCAACGGGATCGCTCTACACGCGGCCTACGGGTGGAGTCTCCAGCTCCTCGCAGCATCGTGGAGTGCCCTGGCGCACTTCTGCCTTTACCTAAAGCACAAACAAAGTGTCAGTGAAGTGCCCCCCAAGTGTACCACGACCGAGTGTATCCCTTTAACAAGCGTTATAGTCGATAAGGAAGAGCAAACGGACTCAAAAACAAAGAACTCTAACGACTTTGAAAACTCTATCGAGCGTACTGATAAATACGTATCGTATAAGAAACGGTCTCTCCTCGCCGACTCAGACGAGGAAGAAAAATGACTATCATCATTTTTCTTTCTCCCAGGGGGGGAGGTGTTACGTCTCCCGACGTATTGATGTAACCATATAAATGCGGATTCGGCAAGCCAACGCCTTGCCGGGTCGAGCGCCGGGCGCTCGAAAAATTTTGGAAATAGGTGTCAAATTACATCGTAATTTGACACCCTTTTCAGGCCCGGGCCTTCAAATCGACCTAGCCATAAGAACATAGATTATATATATTAACCCGAACTAGTTATAGGAAGATATACTACATTCGAGCCCCTATCCTACGCTCACCCGATACCCATCCTACCGTTCAACCCATTACCGACACCTCCACCAACGTTACCATACGAGTAATACCATAAGAAGCGTTCAAGCGTTTACCGACTCTTCCACTGATGTTACCATATGCGTAATACCGTAAGACGTGTGCAAGCGTTAGCTATAGAACACCAAAGACGCGCTCCACTAGCCGACTCACCAGCATTCCCCGGCATCCCCACTCCGGAGGATTCCCCACCACACGGTACGCCCCACTCGTACCTCCCCGGAGCAGCAGCGCCCCCACAACCGAAGGAGGTCAGAGCACCAGCGAAGATCGTCAGTTCTACTCCCAGCTCCACCGAGGAACGACTTCCTCTGGAGACCTCCCCGCACTTTACTATTTCAACTCTACCCCCAGTCGTAGTTAATATTAGGAGTCTAAGTGTATCTTAATCTTGAATATATTCTTTAATACTTAGTTATTGTCGTACCCTTCAATCTTCAATCCTAACTTCTTCACGGCAAAGGAAACGAGTGTCGCCTATGGTCGAACGGTTGTCTAAACCCTTTCTGACTGCCAAGTTAATATACGCACGGAGCTCACCCTGAATGCTCGGTATAGAGACTTGAGGCTTTCGGTTGGAACCTGACAACAGTCCTTCTAAGCGACATAAGCTCCCCATGCCAAAACGCGCCGGTCGTAAATATCAGCTTCGGAAGCTTTGCCGAAAAACCAGCGCGATCGCTGACGGCTCACGGAGATTCGACCGCCAACGAAACTACGAGGCCCGTATCATCGCCCAGCTTCAGCGAGCCGTGAGACATCCATACGCCGAGCTGGTCCAGTGGAGCGAGCCCCGTCCGATCGACATAGACGATACCACGTCCTACCCTCCAGTCTACGCGAAGGGAGACCCACGTCGAAGGCGCTACACGACGTTCATCTTGAAGCGAGCCGCACTCCGAGCCCTCGAGGTCGCCCGGTCTATCGACCCGATGTACTAGACCGTCCGGTGAGTGCCTTTTGTAAACCGCCTATTCGCGAACGCATGAGATCCCGGTAATACACCGAACGTACGAGTCGCGTGTGTACCCAAAGGTTTGCAACGTACGTCTTGATCCGCGGTATTCGTGCGAATATATATATTTTTCGGGAAACGACGCCGCGGGACGTAACATAGCATTAAATCAATGCGAAACATACGATTTAGCAGAAATATCATGCGATATACACGATTTCGCTTCAAATACTTGCGAAATAGCGATTTTAAACAAACGATTTAGCTTCAAATTCGTGTGATATGAACTATTTTACTTCAGATTCACGCGAAATACACGAATTAGCTTTAAATCAACGCGAAACATACGATTTAACTTCAATATCAAGCGATATACACGATTTCGCTTCAAATTCGTGAGAAATAGCGATTTTAAACAAACGATTTAGCTTCAAATTCATGCGAAATGAACAATTTAGCTTCAGATTCATGCGAAATACACGAATTAGCTTTAAATCAACGCGAAACATACGATTTAGCTTCAATATCATGCGATATACACGATTTCGCTTAAAATTCGTGCGAAATAGCGATTTTAAACAAACGATTTAGCATCAAATTCATGTGATATGAACAATTTAGCTTCAGATTAATGCGAAATACACGAATTAGCTTTAAATCAACTCGAAACATACGATTTAACTTCAATATCATGCGAAACACACGATTTCGATTCAAATTCGTGCGAAATAGAGATTTTAAACAAACGATTTAGCTTCAAATTCATGCGAAATGAACAATTTAGCTTCAGATTCATGCGAAATACACGAATTAGCTTTAAATCAACGCGAAACATACGATTTAGCAGAAATATCATGCGATATACATGATTTCGCTACAAATTCTTGCGAAATAGCGATTTTAAACAAACGATTTAGCTTCAAATTCATGTGATATGAACAATTTAGCTTCAGATTAATGCGAAATACACGAATTAGCTTTAAATCAACTCGAAACATACGATTTAGCAGAAATATCACGCGATATACCCGATTTCGCTTCAAATTCTTGCGAAATAGCGATTTTAAACAAACGATTTAGCTTCAAATTCATGTGATATGAACTATTTAACTTCAGATCCATGCGAAATACACGAATTAGCTTTAAATCAACGCGAAACATACGATTTAACTTCAATATCATGCGAAACACACGATTTTGATTCAAATTCGTGCGAAATAGAGATTTTAAACAAACGATTTAGCTTCAAATTCATGCGAAATGAACAGTTTAGCTTCAGATTCATGCGAAATACACGAATTAGCTTTAAATCAACGCGAAACATACGATTTAGCTTCAATATCATGCGATATACACGATTTCGCTTAAAATTCGTGCGAAATAGCGATTTTAAACAAACGATTTAGCATCAAATTCATGTGATATGAACAATTTAGCTTCAGATTAATGCGAAATACACGAATTAGCTTTAAATCAACTCGAAACATACGATTTAACTTCAATATCATGCGAAACACACGATTTCGATTCAAATTCGTGCGAAATAGAGATTTTAAACAAACGATTTAGCTTCAAATTCATGCGAAATGAACAATTTAGCTTCAGATTCATGCGAAATACACGAATTAGCTTTAAATCAACGCGAAACATACGATTTAGCAGAAATATCATGCGATATACACGATTTCGCTACAAATTATTGCGAAATAGCGATTTTAAACAAACGATTTAGCTTCAAATTTATGTGATATGAACAATTTAGCTTCAGATTAATGCGAAATACACGAATTAGCTTTAAATCAACGCGAAACATACGATTTAGCTTCAATATCATGCGAAACACACGATTTCGATTCAAATTCGTGCGAAATAGAGATTTTAAACGAACGATTTAGCTTCAAATTCATGCGAAATGAACAATTTAGCTTCAGATTAATGCGAAATACACGAATTAGCTTTAAATCAACGCGAAACATACGATGTAACTTCAATATCATGCGAAACACACGATTTCGATTCAAATTCGTGCGAAATAGAGATTTTAACCAACGATTTAGCTTCAAATTCATGCGAAATGAACAATTTAGCTTCAGATTCTTGCGAAAAACACGAATTAGCTTTAAATCAACTCGAAACATACGATTTAGCAGAAATATCACGCGATATACACGATTTCGCTTCAAATTCTTGCGAAATAGCGATTTTAAACAAACGATTTAGCTTCAAATTCATGTGATATGAACTATTTAACTTCAGATTCATGCGAAATACACGAATTAGCTTTAAATCAACGCGAAACATACGATTTAACTTCAATATCATTCGAAACACACGATTTCGATTCAAATTCGTGCGAAATAGAGATTTTAAACAAACGATTTAGCTTCAAATTCATGCGAAATGAACAATTTAGCTTCAGAATCATGCAATATACACGAATTAGCATTAAATCAATGCGAAACATACGATTTAGCAGAAATATCATGCGATATACACGATTTCGTTTCAAATACTTGCGAAATAGCGATTTTAAACAAACGATTTAGCTTCAAATTCGTGTGATATGAACTATTTTACTTCAGATTCACGCGAAATACACGAATTAGCTTTAAATCAACGCGAAACATACGATTTAACTTCAATATCAAGCGATATACACGATTTCGCTTCAAATTCGTGAGAAATAGCGATTTTAAACAAACGATTTAGCTTCAAATTCATGCGAAATGAACAATTTAGCTTCAGATTCATGCGAAATACACGAATTAGCTTTAAATCAACGCGAAACATACGATTTAGCTTCAATATCATGCGAAGCACACGATTTCGATTGAAATTCGTGCGAAATAGCGATTTTCAACAAACGACTTAAATTCAAATTCATGCGAAATGAACAATTTAGCTTCAGATTAATGCGAAATACACGAATTAGCTTTAAATCAACGCGAAACATACGATTTAGCTTCAATATCATGCGATATACACGATTTCGCTTCAAATTCGTGCGAAATAGCGATTTTAAACAAACGATTTAGCTTCAAATTCATGCGAAATGAACAATTTTGCTTCAGATTCATGCGAAATACACGAATTAGCTTTAAATCAACGCGAAACATGCGATTTAGCTTCAATATCATGCGATATACTCGATTTCGCTTAAAATTCGTGCGAAATAGCGATTTTAAACAAACGATTTAGCTTCAAATTCATGTGATATGAACAATTTAGCTTCAGATTAATGCGAAATACACGAATTAGCTTTAAATCAACTCGAAACATACGATTTAGCAGAAATATCACGCGATATACACGATTTCGCTTCAAATTCTTGCGAAATAGCGATTTTAAACAAACGATTTAGCTTCAAATTCATGTGATATGAACTATTTAACTTCAGATTCATGCGAAATACACGAATTAGCTTTAAATCAACGCGAAACATACGATTTAACTTCAATATCATTCGAAACACACGATTTCGATTCAAATTCGTGCGAAATAGAGATTTTAAACAAACGATTTAGCTTCAAATTCATGCGAAATGAACAATTTAGCTTCAGAATCATGCAATATACACGAATTAGCATTAAATCAATGCGAAACATACGATTTAGCAGAAATATCATGCGATATACACGATTTCGCTTAAAATTCGTGCGAAATAGCGATTTTAAACAAACGATTTAGCATCAAATTCATGTGATATGAACAATTTAGCTTCAGATTAATGCGAAATACACGAATTAGCTTTAAATCAACTCGAAACATACGATTTAACTTCAATATCATGCGAAACACACGATTTCGATTCAAATTCGTGCGAAATAGAGATTTTAAACAAACGATTTAGCTTCAAATTCATGCGAAATGAACAATTTAGCTTCAGATTCATGCGAAATACACGAATTAGCTTTAAATCAACGCGAAACATACGATTTAGCAGAAATATCATGCGATATACATGATTTCGCTACAAATTCTTGCGAAATAGCGATTTTAAACAAACGATTTAGCTTCAAATTCATGTGATATGAACAATTTAGCTTCAGATTAATGCGAAATACACGAATTAGCTTTAAATCAACTCGAAACATACGATTTAGCAGAAATATCACGCGATATACCCGATTTCGCTTCAAATTCTTGCGAAATAGCGATTTTAAACAAACGATTTAGCTTCAAATTCATGCGAAATGAACAATTTAGCTTCAGATTCATGCGAAATACACGAATTAGCTTCAGATTCATGCGAAATACACGAATTAGCTTTAAATCAACGCGAACCATACGATTTAGCTTCAATATCATGCGATATACACGATTTCGCTTCAAATTCTTGCGAAATAGCGATTTTAAATAAACGATTTAGCTTCAAATTCATGCGATATGAACAATTTAGCTTCATATTAATGCGAAATACACCAATTAGCTTTAAATCAACGCGAAACATACGATTTAACTTCAATATCAAGCGATATACACGATTTCGCTTAAAATTCGTGCGAAATAGCGATTTTAAACAAACGATTTAGCTTCAAATTAATGTGATATGAACAATTTAGCTTCAGATTAATGCGAAATACACGAATTAGCTTTAAATCAACTCGAAACATACGATTTAGCAGAAATATCACGCGATATACACGATTTCGCTTCAAATTCTTGCGAAATAGCGATTTTAAACAAACGATTTAGCTTCAAATTCATGTGATATGAACTATTTAACTTCAGATTCATGCGAAATACACGAATTAGCTTTAAATCAACGCGAAACATACGATTTAACTTCAATATCATGCGAAACACATGATTTCGATTCAAATTCGTGCGAAATAGAGATTTTAAACAAACGATTTAGCTTCAAATTCATGCGAAATGAACAACTTAGCTTCAGATTCATGCGAAATACACGAATTAGCTTTAAATCAACGCGAAACATACGATTTAGCAGAAATATCATGCGATATACACGATTTCGCTACAAATTCTTGCGAAATAGCGATTTTAAACAAACGATTTAGCTTCAAATTCGTGTGATATGAACTATTTAACTTCAGATTCACGCGAAATACACGAATTAGCTTTAAATCAACGCGAAACATACGATTTAACTTCAATATCAAGCGATATACACGATTTCGCTTCAAATTCGTGAGAAATAGCGATTTTCAACAAACGATTTAGCTTCAAATTCATGCGAAATGAACAATTTAGCTTCAGATTCATGCGAAATACACGAATTAGCTTTAAATCAACGCGAAACATACGATTTAGCTTCAATATCATGCGATATACACGATTTCGCTTCAAATTCGTGCGAAATAGCGATTTTAAACAAACGATTTAGCTTCAAATTCATGCGAAATGAACAATTTTGCTTCAGATTCATGCGAAATACACGAATTAGCTTTAAATCAACGCGAAACATGCGATTTAGCTTCAATATCATGCGATATACACGATTTCGCTTAAAATTCGTGCGAAATAGCGATTTTAAACAAACGATTTAGCTTCAAATTCATGTGATATGAACAATTTAGCTTCAGATTAATGCGAAATACACGAATTAGCTTTAAATCAACTCGAAACATACGATTTAGCAGAAATATCACGCGATATACACGATTTCGCTTCAAATTCTTGCGAAATAGCGATTTTAAACAAACGATTTAGCTTCAAATTCATGTGATATGAACTATTTAACTTCAGATTCATGCGAAATACACGAATTAGCTTTAAATCAACGCGAAACATACGATTTAACTTCAATATCATTCGAAACACACGATTTCGATTCAAATTCGTGCGAAATAGAGATTTTAAACAAACGATTTAGCTTCAAATTCATGCGAAATGAACAATTTAGCTTCAGAATCATGCAATATACACGAATTAGCATTAAATCAATGCGAAACATACGATTTAGCAGAAATATCATGCGATATACACGATTTCGCTTCAAATACTTGCGAAATAGCGATTTTAAACAAACGATTTAGCTTCAAATTCGTGTGATATGAACTATTTTACTTCAGATTCACGCGAAATACACGAATTAGCTTTAAATCAACGCGAAACATACGATTTAACTTCAATATCAAGCGATATACACGATTTCGCTTCAAATTCGTGAGAAATAGCGATTTTAAACAAACGATTTAGCTTCAAATTCATGCGAAATGAACAATTTAGCTTCAGATTCATGCGAAATACACGAATTAGCTTTAAATCAACGCGAAACATACGATTTAGCTTCAATATCATGCGATATACACGATTTCGCTTAAAATTCGTGCGAAATAGCGATTTTAAACAAACGATTTAGCTTCAAATTCGTGTGATATGAACTATTTTACTTCAGATTCACGCGAAATACACGAATTAGCTTTAAATCAACGCGAAACATACGATTTAACTTCAATATCAAGCGATATACACGATTTCGCTTCAAATTCGTGAGAAATAGCGATTTTAAACAAACGATTTAGCTTCAAATTCATGCGAAATGAACAATTTAGCTTCAGATTCATGCAAAATACACGAATTAGCTTTAAATCAACGCGAAACATACGATTTAGCTTCAATATCATGCGATATACACGATTTCGCTTAAAATTCGTGCGAAATAGCGATTTTAAACAAACGATTTAGCATCAAATTCATGTGATATGAACAATTTAGCTTCAGATTAATGCGAAATACACGAATTAGCTTTAAATCAACTCGAAACATACGATTTAACTTCAATATCATGCGAAACACACGATTTCGATTCAAATTCGTGCGAAATAGAGATTTTAAACAAACGATTTAGCTTCAAATTCATGCGAAATGAACAATTTAGCTTCAGATTCATGCGAAATACACGAATTAGCTTTAAATCAACGCGAAACATACGATTTAGCAGAAATATCATGCGATATACATGATTTCGCTACAAATTCTTGCGAAATAGCGATTTTAAACAAACGATTTAGCTTCAAATTCATGTGATATGAACAATTTAGCTTCAGATTAATGCGAAATACACGAATTAGCTTTAAATCAACTCGAAACATACGATTTAGCAGAAATATCACGCGATATACCCGATTTCGCTTCAAATTCTTGCGAAATAGCGATTTTAAACAAACGATTTAGCTTCAAATTCATGCGAAATGAACAATTTAGCTTCAGATTCATGCGAAATACACGAATTAGCTTCAGATTCATGCGAAATACACGAATTAGCTTTAAATCAACGCGAACCATACGATTTAGCTTCAATATCATGCGATATACACGATTTCGCTTCAAATTCTTGCGAAATAGCGATTTTAAATAAACGATTTAGCTTCAAATTCATGCGATATGAACAATTTAGCTTCATATTAATGCGAAATACACGAATTAGCTTTAAATCAACGCGAAACATACGATTTAACTTCAATATCAAGCGATATACACGATTTCGCTTAAAATTCGTGCGAAATAGCGATTTTAAACAAACGATTTAGCTTCAAATTAATGTGATATGAACAATTTAGCTTCAGATTAATGCGAAATACACGAATTAGCTTTAAATCAACTCGAAACATACGATTTAGCAGAAATATCACGCGATATACACGATTTCGCTTCAAATTCTTGCGAAATAGCGATTTTAAACAAACGATTTAGCTTCAAATTCATGTGATATGAACTATTTAACTTCAGATTCATGCGAAATACACGAATTAGCTTTAAATCAACGCGAAACATACGATTTAACTTCAATATCATGCGAAACACATGATTTCGATTCAAATTCGTGCGAAATAGAGATTTTAAACAAACGATTTAGCTTCAAATTCATGCGAAATGAACAACTTAGCTTCAGATTCATGCGAAATACACGAATTAGCTTTAAATCAACGCGAAACATACGATTTAGCAGAAATATCATGCGATATACACGATTTCGCTACAAATTCTTGCGAAATAGCGATTTTAAACAAACGATTTAGCTTCAAATTCGTGTGATATGAACTATTTAACTTCAGATTCACGCGAAATACACGAATTAGCTTTAAATCAACGCGAAACATACGATTTAACTTCAATATCAAGCGATATACACGATTTCGCTTCAAATTCGTGAGAAATAGCGATTTTCAACAAACGATTTAGCTTCAAATTCATGCGAAATGAACAATTTAGCTTCAGATTCATGCGAAATACACGAATTAGCTTTAAATCAACGCGAAACATACGATTTAGCTTCAATATCATGCGATATACACGATTTCGCTTAAAATTCGTGCGAAATAGCGATTTTAAACAAACGATTTAGCTTCAAATTCATGTGATATGAACAATTTAGCTTCAGATTAATGCGAAATACACGAATTAGCTTTAAATCAACTCGAAACATACGATTTAGCAGAAATATCACGCGATATACACGATTTCGCTTCAAATTCTTGCGAAATAGCGATTTTAAACAAACGATTTAGCTTCAAATTCATGTGATATGAACTATTTTACTTCAGATTAATGCGAAATACACGAATTAGCTTTAAATCAACGCGAAACATACGATTTAGCTTCAATATCATGCGAAACACACGATTTCGATTCAAATTCGTGCGAAATAGAGATTTTAAACAAACGATTAGCTTCAAATTCATGCGAAATGAACAATTTAGCTTCAGATTAATGCGAAATACACGAATTAGCTTTAAATCAACGCGAAACATACGATGTAACTTCAATATCATGCGAAACACACGATTTCGATTCAAATTCGTGCGAAATAGAGATTTTAACCAACGATTTAGCTTCAAATTCATGCGAAATGAACAATTTAGCTTCAGATTCATGCGAAAAACACGAATTAGCTTTAAATCAACTCGAAACATACGATTTAGCAGAAATATCACGCGATATACACGATTTCGCTTCAAATTCTTGCGAAATAGCGATTTTAAACAAACGATTTAGCTTCAAATTCATGTGATATGAACTATTTAACTTCAGATTCATGCGAAATACACGAATTAGCTTTAAATCAACGCGAAACATTCGATTTAACTTCAATATCATTCGAAACACACGATTTCGATTCAAATTCGTGCGAAATAGAGATTTTAAACAAACGATTTAGCTTCAAATTCATGCGAAATGAACAATTTAGCTTCAGAATCATGCAATATACACGAATTAGCATTAAATCAATGCGAAACATACGATTTAGCAGAAATATCATGCGATATACACGATTTCGTTTCAAATACTTGCGAAATAGCGATTTTAAACAAACGATTTAGCTTCAAATTCGTGTGATATGAACTATTTTACTTCAGATTCACGCGAAATACACGAATTAGCTTTAAATCAACGCGAAACATACGATTTAACTTCAATATCAAGCGATATACACGATTTCGCTTCAAATTCGTGAGAAATAGCGATTTTAAACAAACGATTTAGCTTCAAATTCATGCGAAATGAACAATTTAGCTTCAGATTCATGCGAAATACACGAATTAGCTTTAAATCAACGCGAAACATGCGATTTAGCTTCAATATCATGCGATATACACGATTTCGCTTAAAATTCGTGCGAAATAGCGATTTTAAACAAACGATTTAGCTTCAAATTCATGTGATATGAACAATTTAGCTTCAGATTAATGCGAAGTACACGAATTAGCTCTAAATCAACGCGAAACATACGATTTAGCAGAAATATCATGCGTTATACACGATTTCGCTACAAATTCGTGCGAAATAGCGATTTTAAACAAACGATTTAGCTTCAAATTCATGTGATATGAACTATTTAACTTCAGATTCATGCGAAATACACGAATTAGCTTTAAATCAACGCGAAACATACGATGTAACTTCAATATCATGCTAAACACACGATTTCGATTCAAATTCGTGCGAAATAGCGATTTTAAACAAACGATTTAGCTACAAATTCAAGCGAAATGAACAATTTAGCTTCAGATTAATGCGAAATACACGAATTAGCTTTAAATCAACGCGAAACATACGATTTAGCTTCAATATCATGCGATATACACGATTTCGCTTCAAATTCGTGCGAAATAGCGATTTTAAACAAACGATTTAGCTTCAAATTCATGTGATATGAACAATTTAGCTTCAGATTAATGCGAATTACACGAATTAGCTTTAAATCACGCGAAACATACGATTTAGCTTCAATATCATGCGAAGCACACGATTTCGATTGAAATTCGTGCGAAATAGCGATTTTCAACAAACGACTTAACTTCAAATTCATGCGAAATGAACAATTTAAATTCAGATTAATGCGAAATACACGAATTAGCTTTAAATCAACGCGAAACATACGATTTAGTTTCAATATCATGCGAAACACACGATTTCGATTCAAATTCGTGCGAAATAGAGATTTTAAACAAACGACTTAGCTTCAAATTCATGCGAAATGAACAATTTAGCTTCAGATTCATGCGAAATACACGAATTAGCTTTAAACCAACGCGAAACATACGATATAGCTTCAATATCATGCGATATACACGATTCGCTACAAATTCGTGCGAAATAGCGATTTTAAACAAACGATTTAGCTTCAAATTCATGTGATATGAACAATTTAGCTTCAGATTAATGCGAAATACACGAATTAGCTCTAAATCAACGCGATACATACGATTAACTTCAATATCAAGCGATATACACGATTTCGCTTCAAATTCTTGCGAAATAGCGATTTTAAACAAACGATTTAGTTTCAAATTCGTGCGAAATGAACAATTTGCTTCAGATTCATGCGAAATACACGAATTAGCTTTAAATCAATGCGAAACATACGATTTATCGTCAATATCATGCGAAACACACGATTTCGCTTCAAATTCGTGCGAAATAGCGATTTTAAACAAACGATTCAGCTTCAAATTCATGCGAAATGAACAATTTAGCTTCAGATTCATGCGAAATACACGAATTAGCTTTAAATCAACGCGAAACATACGATTTAGCAGAAATATCATGCGATATACACGATTTCGCTTCAAATTCTTGCGAAATAGCGATTTTAAACAAACGATTTAGCTTCAAATTCATGTGATATGAACAATTTAGCTTCAGATTAATGCGAAATACACAAATTAGCTCTAAATCAACGCGAAACTTACGATTTAGCAGAAATATCATGCGATATACACGATTACGCTTCAAATTCGTGCGAAATAGCGATTTTAAACAAACGATTTAGCTACAAATTCATGTGATATGAACAATTTAGCTTCAGATTAATGCGAAATACACGAAATAGCTTCAAATCAACGCGAAACATACGATTTTGCAGAAATATCATGCGTTATACACGATTTCGCTTCAAATTCTTGCGAAATAGCGATTTTAAACAAACGATTTAGCTTCAAATTCATGTGATATGAACAATTTAGCTTCAGATTAATGCGAAATACACGAATTTGCTCTAAATCAACGCGAAACATACGATTTAGCAGAAATATCATGCGATATACACGATTTCGCTTCAAATTCGTGCGAAATAGCGATTTTAAACAACCCGATTTAACTTCAAATTCATGTGATATGAACAATTTAGCTTCAGATTAATGCGAAATACACGAATTAGCTCTAAATCAACGCGAAACATACGATTTAGCAGGTAATATCATGCGATATACACGATTTCGCTTGAAATTCTTGCGAAATAGCGATTTTAAACAAACGATTTAGCTTCAAATTCATGCGAAATGAACAATTTAGCTTCAGCTTCATGCGAAATACACGAATTAGCTTTAAATCAACGCGAAACATACGATTTAGCTTCAATATCATGCGATATACACGATTTCGCTTCAAATTCGTGGGAAGTAGCGATTTTAAACAAACGATTTAGCTTCAAATTCATGTGATATGAACAATTTTGCTTCAGATTCATGCGAAATACACGAATTAGCTTTAAATCAACGCGAAACATACGATTTAGCTTCAATATCATGCGATATACACGATTTCGCTTCAAATTCGTGCGAAATAGCGATTTTAAACAAACGATTTAGCTTCAAATTCATGTGATATGAACAATTTAGCTTCAGATTAATGCGAAATACACGAATTAGCTTTAAATCAACGTGAAACATACGATTTAGCTTCAATATCATGCGAAACACACGCTTTCGCTTCAATTCGTGCGAAATAGCGATTTTAAACAAACGATTTAGTTTCCAATTCATGCGAAATGAACAATTTAGCTTCAGATTAATGCGAAATACACGAATTAGCTTTAAATCAACGCGAAACATACGATTTAACTTCAATATCAAGCGATATACACGATTTCGTTTCAAATTCGTGAGAAATAGCGATTTTAAACAAATGATTTAGCTTCAAATTCATGCGAAATGAACAAATTAGCTTCAGATTCATGCGAAATACACGAATTAGCTTTAAATCAACGCGAAACATACGATTTAGCTTCAATATCATGCGATATACACGATTTCGCTTCAAATTCGTGCGAAATAGCGATTTTAAACAAACGATTTAGCTTCAAATTCATGCGAAATGAACAATTCTGCTTCAGATTCATGCGAAATACACGAATTAGCTTTAAATCAATGCGAAACATACGATTTATCGTCAATATCATGCGAAACACACGATTTCGCTTCAAATTCGTGCGAAATAGAGATTTTAAACAAAGATTTAGCTTCAAATTCATGCGAAATGAAGAATTTAGCTTCAGATTCATGCGAATACACGAATTAGCTTTAAATCAACGCGAAACATACGATTTAGCTTCAATATCATGCGATATACACGATTTCGCTTCAAATTCGTGCGAAATAGCGATTTTAAACAAACGATTTAGCTTCAAATTCATGCGAAATGAACAATTTAGCTTCAGATTAATGCGAAATACACGAATTAGCTTTAAATCAACGCGAAACATACGATTTAGCTTCAATATCATGGAAACACACGATTTCGATTGAAATTCGTGCGAAATAGCGATTTTCAACAAACGATTTAGCTTCAAATTCATGCGAAATGGACAATTTAGCTTCGGATTAATGCGAAATACACGAATTAGCTTTAAATCAACGCGAAACATACGATTTAGCAGAAATATCATGCGATATACACGATTTCGCTTCAAATTCTTGCGAAATAGCGATTTTAAACAAACGATTTAGCTTCAAATTCGTGTGATATGAACTATTTAACTTCAGATTCACGCGAAATACACGAATTAGCTTTAATCAACGCGAACATACGATTTAGTTTCAATATCATGCGAAACACACGATTTCGATTCAAATTCGTGCGAAATAGAGATTTTAAACAAACGACTTAGCTTCAAATTCATGCGAAATGAACAATTTAGCTTCAGATTCATGCGAAATACACGAATTAGCTTTAAACCAACGCGAAACATACGATATAGCTTCAATATCATGCGATATACACGATTTCGCTACAAATTCGTGCGAAATAGCGATTTTAAACAAACGATTTAGCTTCAAATTCATGTGATATGAACAATTTAGCTTCAGATTAATGCGAAATACACGAATTAGCTCTAAATCAACGCGATACATACGATTTAACTTCAATATCAAGCGATATACACGATTTCGCTTCAAATTCTTGCGAAATAGCGATTTTAAACAAACGATTTAGTTTCAAATTCGTGCGAAATGAACAATTTGCTTCAGATTCATGCGAAATACACGAATTAGCTTTAAATCAATGCGAAACATACGATTTATCGTCAATATCATGCGAAACACACGATTTCGCTTCAAATTCGTGCGAAATAGCGATTTTAAACAAACGATTCAGCTTCAAATTCATGCGAAATGAACAATTTAGCTTCAGATTCATGCGAAATACACGAATTAGCTTTAAATCAACGCGAAACATACGATTTAGCAGAAATATCATGCGATATACACGATTTCGCTTCAAATTCTTGCGAAATAGCGATTTTAAACAAACGATTTAGCTTCAAATTCATGTGATATGAACAATTTAGCTTCAGATTAATGCGAAATACACAAATTAGCTCTAAATCAACGCGAAACTTACGATTTAGCAGAAATATCATGCGATATACACGATTACGCTTCAAATTCGTGCGAAATAGCGATTTTAAACAAACGATTTAGCTACAAATTCATGTGATATGAACAATTTAGCTTCAGATTAATGCGAAATACACGAAATAGCTTCAAATCAACGCGAAACATACGATTTTGCAGAAATATCATGCGTTATACACGATTTCGCTTCAAATTCTTGCGAAATAGCGATTTTAAACAAACGATTTAGCTTCAAATTCATGTGATATGAACAATTTAGCTTCAGATTAATGCGAAATACACGAATTTGCTCTAAATCAACGCGAAACATACGATTTAGCAGAAATATCATGCGATATACACGATTTCGCTTCAAATTCGTGCGAAATAGCGATTTTAAACAACCGATTTAACTTCAAATTCATGTGATATGAACAATTTAGCTTCAGATTAATGCGAAATACACGAATTAGCTCTAAATCAACGCGAAACATACGATTTAGCAGTAATATCATGCGATATACACGATTTCGCTTGAAATTCTTGCGAAATAGCGATTTTAAACAAACGATTTAGCTTCAAATTCATGCGAAATGAACAATTTAGCTTCAGCTTCATGCGAAATACACGAATTAGCTTTAAATCAACGCGAACATACGATTTAGCTTCAATATCATGCGATATACACGATTTCGCTTCAAATTCGTGGGAAGTAGCGATTTTAAACAAACGATTTAGCTTCAAATTCATGTGATATGAACAATTTAGCTTCAGATTAATGCGAAATACACGAATTAGCTTTAAATCAACGCGAAACATACGATTTAGCAGAAATATCATGCGATATACACGATTTCGATTCAAATTCTTGCGAAATAGCGATTTTAAACAAACGATTTAGCTTCAAAATCGTGCGAAATGAACAATTTTGCTTCAGATTCATGCGAAATACACGAATTAGCTTTAAATCAACGCGAAACATACGATTTAGCTTCAATATCATGCGATATACACGATTTCGCTTCAAATTCGTGCGAAATAGCGATTTTAAACAAACGATTTAGCTTCAAATTCATGTGATATGAACAATTTAGCTTCAGATTAATGCGAAATACACGAATTAGCTTTAAATCAACGTGAAACATACGATTTAGCTTCAATATCATGCGAAACACACGCTTTCGCTTCAAATTCGTGCGAAATAGCGATTTTAAACAAACGATTTAGTTTCCAATTCATGCGAAATGAACAATTTAGCTTCAGATTAATGCGAAATACACGAATTAGCTTTAAATCAACGCGAAACATACGATTTAACTTCAATATCAAGCGATATACACGATTTCGTTTCAAATTCGTGAGAAATAGCGATTTTAAACAAATGATTTAGCTTCAAATTCATGCGAAATGAACAAATTAGCTTCAGATTCATGCGAAATACACGAATTAGCTTTAAATCAACGCGAAACATACGATTTAGCTTCAATATCATGCGATATACACGATTTCGCTTCAAATTCGTGCGAAATAGCGATTTTAAACAAACGATTTAGCTTCAAATTCATGCGAAATGAACAATTCTGCTTCAGATTCATGCGAAATACACGAATTAGCTTTAAATCAATGCGAAACATACGATTTATCGTCAATATCATGCGAAACACACGATTTCGCTTCAAATTCGTGCGAAATAGAGATTTTAAACAAAGATTTAGCTTCAAATTCATGCGAAATGAAGAATTTAGCTTCAGATTCATGCGAAATACACGAATTAGCTTTAAATCAACGCGAAACATACGATTTAGCTTCAATATCATGCGATATACACGATTTCGCTTCAAATTCGTGCGAAATAGCGATTTTAAACAAACGATTTAGCTTCAAATTCATGCGAAATGAACAATTTAGCTTCAGATTAATGCGAAATACACGAATTAGCTTTAAATCAACGCGAAACATACGATTTAGCTTCAATATCATGGGAAAACACACGATTTCGATTGAAATTCGTGCGAAATAGCGATTTTCAACAACGATTTAGCTTCAAATTCATGCGAAATGGACAATTTAGCTTCGGATTAATGCGAAATACACGAATTAGCTTTAAATCAACGCGAAACATACGATTTAGCAGAAATATCATGCGATATACACGATTTCGCTTCAAATTCTTGCGAAATAGCGATTTTAAACAAACGATTTAGCTTCAAATTCGTGTGATATGAACTATTTAACTTCAGATTCACGCGAAATACACGAATTAGCTTTAAATCAATGCGAAACATACGATTTATCGACAATATCATGCGAAACACACGATTTCGCTTCAAATTCGTGCGAAATAGAGATTTTAAACAAAGATTTAGCTTCAAATTCATGCGAAATGAACAATTTAGCTTCAGATTAATGCGAAATACACGAATTAGCTTTAAATCAACTCGAAACATACGATTTAGCAGAAATATCATGCGATATACACGATTTCGCTAGAAATTCTTGCGAAATAGCGATTTTAAAAAAACGATTTAGCTACAAATTCATGTGATATGAACAATTTAGCTTCAGATTAATGCGAAATACACGAAATAGCTTTAAATCAACGCGAAACATACGATTTTGCAGAAATATCATGCGATATACACGATTTCGCTTCAAATTCTTGCGAAATAGCGATTTTAAAAAAACGATTTAGCTTCAAATTCATGTGATATGAACTATTTAACCTCAGATTCATGCGAAATACACGAATTAGCTTTAAAATCAACGCGAAACATTCGATTTAACTTCAATATCAAGCGATATACACGATTTCGCTTCAAATTCGTGAGAAATAGCGATTTTAAACAAACGATTTTGCTTCAAATTCATGCGAAATGAACAATTTAGCTTCAGATTCATGCGAAATACACGAATTAGCTTTAAACCAACGCGAAACATACGATATAGCTTCAATATCATGCGATATACACGATTTCGCTTCAAATTCGTGCGAAATAGCGATTTTAGACAAACGATTTAGCTTCAAATTCATGTGATATGAACAATTTAAGCTTCAGATTAATGCGAAATACACGAAATAGCTTTAAATCAACGCGAAACATACGATTTTGCAGAAATATCATGCGATATACACGATTTCGCTTCAAATTCTTGCGAAATAGCGATTTTAAACAAACGATTTAGCTTCAAATTCATGTGATATGAACAATTTAGCTTCAGATTAATGCGAAATACACGAATTAGCTCTAAATCAACGCGAAACATACGATTTAGCAGAAATATCATGCGATATACACGATTACGCTTCAAATTCGTGCGAAATAGCGATTTTAAACAAACGATTTAGCTACAAATTCATGTGATATGAACAATTTAGCTTCAGATTAATGCGAAATACACGAAATAGCTTCAAATCAACGCGAAACATACGATTTTGCAGAAATATCATGCGTTATACACGATTTCGCTTCAAATTCTTGCGAAATAGCGATTTTAAACAAACGATTTAGCTTCAAATTCATGTGATATGAACAATTTAGCTTCAGATTAATGCGAAATACACGAATTAGCTCTAAATCAACGCGAAACATACGATTTAGCAGGTAATATCATGCGATATACACGATTTCGCTTGAAATTCTTTCGAAATAGCGATTTTAAACAAACGATTTAGCTTCAAATTCATGCGAAATGAACAATTTAGCTTCAGCTTCATGCGAAATACACGAACTAGCTTTAAATCAACGCGAAACATACGATTTAGCTTCAATATCATGCGATATACACGATTTCGCTTCAAATTCGTGAGAAGTAGCGATTTTAGACAAACGATTTAGCTTCAAATTCATGCGAAATGAACAATTTAGCTTCAGATTAATGCGAAATACACGAATTAGCTTTAAATCAACGCGAAACATACGATTTAGCTTCAATATCATGCGATATACACGATTTCGCTTCAAATTCGTGCGAAATAGCGATTTTAAACAAACGATTTAGCTTCAAATTCATGTGATATGAACAATTTCGCTTCAGATTAATGCGAAATACACGAATTAGCTTTAAATCAACGCGAAACATACGATTTAGCTTCAATATCATGCGAAGCACACGATTTCGATTGAAATTCGTGCGAAATAGCGATTTTCAACAAACGACTTAACTTCAAATTCATGCGAAATGAACAATTTAGCTTCAGATTAATGCGAAATACACGAATTAGCTTTAAATCAACGCGAAACATACGATTTAGTTTCAATATCATGCGAAACACACGATTTCGATTCAAATTCGTGCGAAATAGAGATGTTAAACAAACGACTTAGCTTCAAATTCATGCGAAATGAACAATTTAGCTTCAGATTCATGCGAAATACACGAATTAGCTTTAAATCAACGCGAAACATACGATTTAGCTTCAATATCATGCGATATACACGATTTCGCTTCAAATTCGTGCGAAATAGCGATTTTAAACAAACGATTTAGCTTCAAATTCATGCGAAATGAACAATTTAGCTTCAGATTAATGCGAAATACACGAATTAGCTTTAAATCAACGCGAAACATACGATTTAGCTTCAATATCATGGAAACACACGATTTCGATTGAAATTCGTGCGAAATAGCGATTTTCAACAAACGATTTAGCTTCAAATTCATGCGAAATGGACAATTTAGCTTCGGATTAATGCGAAATACACGAATTAGCTTTAAATCAACGCGAAACATACGATTTAGCAGAAATATCATGCGATATACACGATTTCGCTTCAAATTCTTGCGAAATAGCGATTTTAAACAAACGATTTAGCTTCAAATTCGTGTGATATGAACTATTTAACTTCAGATTCACGCGAAATACACGAATTAGCTTTAAATCAATGCGAAACATACGATTTATCGACAATATCATGCGAAACACACGATTTCGCTTCAAATTCGTGCGAAATAGAGATTTTAAACAAAGATTTAGCTTCAAATTCATGCGAAATGAACAATTTAGCTTCAGATTAATGCGAAATACACGAATTAGCTTTAAATCAACTCGAAACATACGATTTAGCAGAAATATCATGCGATATACACGATTTCGCTAGAAATTCTTGCGAAATAGCGATTTTAAAAAAACGATTTAGCTACAAATTCATGTGATATGAACAATTTAGCTTCAGATTAATGCGAAATACACGAAATAGCTTTAAATCAACGCGAAACATACGATTTTGCAGAAATATCATGCGATATACACGATTTCGCTTCAAATTCTTGCGAAATAGCGATTTTAAAAAAACGATTTAGCTTCAAATTCATGTGATATGAACTATTTAACCTCAGATTCATGCGAAATACACGAATTAGCTTTAAATCAACGCGAAACATTCGATTTAACTTCAATATCAAGCGATATACACGATTTCGCTTCAAATTCGTGAGAAATAGCGATTTTAAACAAACGATTTTGCTTCAAATTGATGCGAAATGAACAATTTAGCTTCAGATTCATGCGAAATACACGAATTAGCTTTAAATCAACGCGAAACATACGATTTAGCAGAAATATCATGCGATATACACGATTTCGCTTCAAATTCTTGCGAAATAGCGATTTTAAACAAACGATTTAGCTTCAAATTCATGCGAAATGAACAATTCTGCTTCAGATTCATGCGAAATACACGAATTAGCTTTAAATCAATGCGAAACATACGATTTATCGTCAATATCATGCGAAACACACGATTTCGCTTCAAATTCGTGCGAAATAGAGATTTTAAACAAAGATTTAGCTTCAAATTCATGCGAAATGAAGAATTTAGCTTCAGATTCATGCGAAATACACGAATTAGCTTTAAATCAACGCGAAACATAACGATTTAGCTTCAATATCATGCGATATACACGATTTCGCTTCAAATTCGTGCGAAATAGCGATTTTAAACAAACGATTTAGCTTCAAATTCATGCGAAATGAACAATTTAGCTTCAGATTAATGCGAAATACACGAATTAGCTTTAAATCAACGCGAAACATACGATTTAGCTTCAATATCATGGGAAACACACGATTTCGATTGAAATTCGTGCGAAATAGCGATTTTCAACAAACGATTTAGCTTCAAATTCATGCGAAATGGACAATTTAGCTTCGGATTAATGCGAAATACACGAATTAGCTTTAAATCAACGCGAAACATACGATTTAGCAGAAATATCATGCGATATACACGATTTCGCTTCAAATTCTTGCGAAATAGCGATTTTAAACAAACGATTTAGCTTCAAATTCGTGTGATATGAACTATTTAACTTCAGATTCACGCGAAATACACGAATTAGCTTTAAATCAATGCGAAACATACGATTTATCGACAATATCATGCGAAACACACGATTTCGCTTCAAATTCGTGCGAAATAGAGATTTTAAACAAAGATTTAGCTTCAAATTCATGCGAAATGAACAATTTAGCTTCAGATTAATGCGAAATACACGAATTAGCTTTAAATCAACTCGAAACATACGATTTAGCAGAATATCATGCGATATACACGATTTCGCCAGAAATTCTTGCGAAATAGCGATTTTAAAAAAACGATTTAGCTACAAATTCATGTGATATGAACAATTTAGCTTCAGATTAATGCGAAATACACGAAATAGCTTTAAATCAACGCGAAACATACGATTTTGCAGAAATATCATGCGATATACACGATTTCGCTTCAAATTCTTGCGAAATAGCGATTTTAAAAAAACGATTTAGCTTCAAATTCATGTGATATGAAACTATTTAACCTCAGATTCATGCGAAATACACGAATTAGCTTTAAATCAACGCGAAACATTCGATTTAACTTCAATATCAAGCGATATACACGATTTCGCTTCAAATTCGTGAGAAATAGCGATTTTAAACAAACGATTTTGCTTCAAATTCATGCGAAATGAACAATTTAGCTTCAGATTCATGCGAAATACACGAATTAGCTTTAAACCAACGCGAAACATACGATATAGCTTCAATATCATGCGATATACACGATTTCGCTTCAAATTCGTGCGAAATAGCGATTTTTAGACAAACGATTTAGCTTCAAATTCATGTGATATGAACAATTTACGTCAGATTAATGCGAAATACACGAAATAGCTTTAAATCAACGCGAAACATACGATTTTGCAGAAATATCATGCGATATACACGATTTCGCTTCAAATTCTGCGAAATAGCGATTTTAAACAAACGATTTAGCTTCAAATTCATGTGATATGAACAATTTAGCTTCAGATTAATGCGAAATACACGAATTAGCTCTAAATCAACGCGAAACATACGATTTAGCAGAAATATCATGCGATATACACGATTACGCTTCAAATTCGTGCGAAATAGCGATTTTAAACAAACGATTTAGCTACAAATTCATGTGATATGAACAATTTAGCTTCAGATTAATGCGAAATACACGAATTAGCTTTAAATCAACGCGACACATACGATGTAACTTCAATATCATTCGAAACACACGATTTCGATTCAAATTCGTGCGAAATAGAGATTTTAAACAAACGATTTAGCTTCAAATTCATGCGAAATGAACAATTTAGCTTCAGATTCATGCGAAATACACGAATTAACTTCAAATCAACGCGAAACATACGATTTTGCAGAAATATCATGCGTTATACACGATTTCGCTTCAAATTCTTGCGAAATAGCGATTTTAAACAAACGATTTAGCTTCAAATTCATGTGATATGAACAATTTAGCTTCAGATTAATGCGAAATACACGAATTAGCTCTAAATCAACGCGAAACATACGATTTAGCAGGTAATATCATGCGATATACACGATTTCGCTTGAAATTCTTTCGAAATAGCGATTTTAAACAAACGATTTAGCTTCAAATTCATGCGAAATGAACAATTTAGCTTCAGCTTCATGCGAAATACACGAACTAGCTTTAAATCAACGCGAAACATACGATTTAGCTTCAATATCATGCGATATACACGATTTCGCTTCAAATTCGTGAGAAGTAGCGATTTTTAGACAAACGATTTAGCTTCAAATTCATGCGAAATGAACAATTTAGCTTCAGATTAATGCGAAATACACGAATTAGCTTTAAATCAACGCGAAACATACGATTTAGCTTCAATATCATGCGATATACACGATTTCGCTTCAAATTCGTGCGAAATAGCGATTTTAAACAACGATTTAGCTTCAAATTCATGTGATATGAACAATTTCGCTTCAGATTAATGCGAAATACACGAATTAGCTTTAAATCAACGCGAAACATACGATTTAGCTTCAATATCATGCGAAGCACACGATTTCGATTGAAATTCGTGCGAAATAGCGATTTTCAACAAACGACTTAACTTCAAATTCATGCGAATGAACAATTTAGCTTCAGATTAATGCGAAATACACGAATTAGCTTTAAATCAACGCGAAACATACGATTTAGTTTCAATATCATGCGAAACACACGATTTCGATTCAAATTCGTGCGAAATAGAGATGTTAAACAAACGACTTAGCTTCAAATTCATGCGAAATGAACAATTTAGCTTCAGATTCATGCGAAATACACGAATTAGCTTTAAACCAACGCGAAACATACGATATAGCTTCAATATCATGCGATATACACGATTTCGCTTCAAATTCGTGCGAAATAGCGATTTTAAACAAACGATTTAGCTTCAAATTCATGTGATATGAACAATTTAGCTTCAGATTAATGCGAAATACACGAATTAGCTCTAAATCAACGCGAAACATACGATTTAGCAGAAATATCATGCGATATACACGATTTCGCTACAAATTCGTGCGAAATAGCGATTTCAAACAAACGATTTAGCTTCAAATACATGTGATATGAACAATTTAGCTTCAGATTAATGCGAAATATACGAAATAGCTTCAAATCAACGCGAAACATTCGATTTTGCAGAATATCATGCGATATACACGATTTCGCTTCAAATTCTTGCGAAATAGCGATTTTAAACAAACGATTTAGCTTCAAATTCATGTGATATGAACTATTTAACTTCAGATTCATGCGAAATACACGAATTAGCTTTAAACCAACGCGAAACATATGATTTAACTTCAATATCAAGCGATATACACGATTTGGCTTCAAATTCGTGAGAAATAGCGATTTTAAACAAACGATTTAGCTTCAAATTCATGCGAAATGAACAATTTAGCTTCAGATTAATGCGAAATACACGAATTAGCTTTAAATCAACGCGAACATACGATTTAGCTTCAATATCAGCGATATACACGATTTCGCTTCAAATTCGTGCGAAATAGCGATTTTAAACAACGGTTTAGCTTCAAATTCATGTGATATGAACAATTTAGCTTCAGATTAATGCGAAATACACGAATTAGCTCTAAATCAACGCGAAACATACGATTTAGCAGAAATATCATGCGATATACACGATTTCGCTACAAATTCGTGCGAAATAGCGATTTTAAACAAACGATTTAGCTTCAAATTCATGTGATATGAACAATTTAGCTTCAGATTAATTCGAAATACACGAATTAGCTTTAAATCAACGCGAAACATACGATTTAGCAGAAATATCATGCGATATACACGATTTCGCTTCAAATTCTTGCGAAATAGCGATTTTAAACAAACGATTTAGCTTCAAAATCGTGCGAAATGAACAATTTTGCTTCAGATTCATGCGAAATACACGAATTAGCTTTAAATCAACGCGAAACATACGATTTAGCTTCAATATCATGCGATATACACGATTTCGCTTCAAATTCGTGCGAAATAGCGATTTTAAACAAACGATTTAGCTTCAAATTCATGTGATATGAACAATTTAGCTTCAGATTTATGCGAAATACACGAATTAGCTCTAAAATCAACGCGAAACATACGATTTAGCAGAAATATCATGCGATATACACGATTACGCTTCAAATTCGTGCGAAATAGCGATTTTAAACAAACGATTTAGGTACAAATTCATGTGATATGAACAATTTAGCTTCAGAGTAATGCGAAATACACGAATTAGCTCTAAATCAACGCGAAACATACGATTTAGCAGTAATATCATGCGATATACACGATTTCGCTTCAAATTCTTGCGAAATAGCGATTTTAAACAAACGATTTAGCTTCAAATTCATGTGATATGAACTATTGAACTTCAGATTCATGCGAAATACACGAATTAGCTCTAAATCAACGCGAAACATACGATTTAGCAGAAATATCATGCGATATACACGATTTCGCTTCAAATTCGTGAGAAATAGCGATTTTAAACAAACGATTTAGCTTCAAATTCATGTGATATGAAACTATTTAACTTCAGATTAATGCGAAATACACGAATTAGCTTTTAAATCAACGCGAACATACGATTTAGCAGAAATATCATGCGATATACACGATTTCGCTTCAAATTCGTGAGTAATAGCGATTTTAAACAAAACGATTTAGCTTCAAATTCATGAGAAATGGACAATTTAGCTTCGGATTAATGCGAAATACACGAATTAGCTTTAAATCAACGCGAAACATACGATTAGCAGAAATATCATGCGATATACACGATTTCGCTTCAAATTCTTGCGAAATAGCGATTTTAAACAAACGATTTAGCTTCAAATTCATGTGATATGAACTATTTAACTTCAGATTAATGCGAAATACACGAATTAGCTTTAAATCAACGCGAAACATACGATTTAGCAGAAATATCATGCGATATACACGATTTCGCTTCAAATTCTTGCGAAATAGCGATTTTAAACAAACGATTTAGCTTCAAATCATGTGATATGAACTATTTAACTTCAGATTCATGCGAAATACACGAATTAGCTTTAAATCAACGCGAAACATACGATTTAGCAGAACTATCATGCGATATACACGATTTCGCTTCAAATTCGTGAGTAATAGCGATTTTAAACAAACGATTTAGCTTCAAATTCATGTGATATGAACAATTTAGCTTCAGATTAATGCGAAATACACGAATTAGCTTTAAATCAACGCGAAACATACGATTTAGCAGAAATAACATGCGATATACACGATTTCGCTTCAAATTCTTGCGAAATAGCGATTTTAAACAAACGATTTAGCTTCAAATTCATGCGAAATGAACAATTTTGCTTCAGATTCATGCGAAATACACGAATTAGCTTTAAATCAATGCGAAACATACGATTTATCGTCAATATCATGCGAAACACACGATTTCGCTTCAAATTCGTGCGAAATAGAGTTTTTAACAAAGATTTAGCTTCAAATTCATGCGAAATGAACAATTTAGCTTCAGATTAATGCGAAATACACGAATTAGCTTTAAATCAACGCGAAACATACGATTTAGCCGAAATATCATGCGATATACACGATTTCGCTTCAAATTCGTGAGAAATAGCGATTTTAATCAAACGATTTAGCTTCAAATTCATGTGATATGAACAATTTAGCTTCAGATTAATGCGAAATACACGAATTAGCTCTAAATCAACGCGAAACATACGATTTAGCAGAAATATCATGCGATATACACGATTTCGCTTCAAATTCTTGCGAAATAGCGATTTTAAACAAACGATTTAGCTTCAAATTCATGTGATATGAACTATTTAACTTCAGATTCATGCGAAATACACGAATTAGCTTTAAATCAACGCGAAACATACGATGAAACTTCAATATCATGCGAAACACACGATTTCGATTCAAATTCGTGCGAAATAGAGATTTTAAACAAACGATTTAGCTTCAAATTCATGCGAAATGAACAATTTTGCTTCAGATTCATGCGAAATACACGAATTAGCTTTAAATCAATGCGAAACATACGATTTATCGTCAATATCATGCGAAACACACGATTTCGCTGCAAATTCGTGCGAAATAGCGATTTTAAACAAACGATTTAGCTTCAAATTCATGTGATATGAACAATTTAGCTTCAGAGTAATGCGAAATACACGAATTAGCTCTAAATCAACGCGAAACATACGATTTAGCAGTAATATCATGCGATATACACGATTTCGCTTCAAATTCTTGCGAAATAGCGATTTTAAACAAACGATTTAGCTTCAAATTCATGTGATATGAACTATTGAACTTCAGATTCATGCGAAATACACGAATTAGCTCTAAAACAACGCGAAACATACGAATTAGCAGAAATATCATGCGATATACACGATTTCGCTTCAAATTCGTGAGAAATAGCGATTTTAAACAAACGATTTAGCTTCAAATTCATGCGAAATGAACAATTTAGCTTCAGATTCATGCGAAATACACGAATTAGCTTTAAATCAACGCGAAATATACGATTTAGCTTCAATATCATGCGATATACACGATTTCGCTTCAATTCGTGCGAAATAGCGATTTAAACAAACGATTTAGGTTCAAATTCATGTGATATGAACAATTTAGCTTCAGATTAATGCGAAATACACGAATTAGCTCTAAATCAACGCGAAACATACGATTTAGCAGAAATATCATGCGATATACACGATTTCGCTTCAAATTCTTGCGAAATAGCGATTTTAAACAAACGATTTAGCTTCAAATTCATGTGATATGAACTATTTAACTTCAGATTAATGCGAAATACACGAATTAGCTTTAAATCAACGCGAAACATATGATTTAGCAGAAATATCATGCGATATACACGATTTCGCTTCAAATTCTTGCGAAATAGCGATTTTAAACAAACGATTTAGCTTCAAATTCATGTGATATGAACTATTTAACTTCAGATTCATGCGAAATACACGAATTAGCTTTAAATCAACGCGAAACATACGATTTAACTTCAATATCAAGCGATATACACGATTTCGCTTCAAATTCGTGAGTAATAGCGATTTTAAACAAACGATTTAGCTTCAAATTCATGCGAAATGAACAATTTAGCTTCAGATTCATGCGAAATACACGAAATAGCTTTAAATCAACGCGAAACATACGATTTAGCAGAAATATCATGCGATATACACGATTTCGCTTCAAATTCTTGCGAAATAGCGATTTTAAACAAACGATTTAGATTCAAATTCATGCGAAATGAACAATTTAGCTTCAGATTCATGCGAAATACACGAAATAGCTTTAAATCAACGCGAAACATACGATTTCGCAGAAATATCATGCGATATACACGATTTCGCTTCAAATTCGTGCGAAATTAGCGATTTTAAACAAACGATTTAGCTTCAAATGCATGTGATATGAACAATTTAGCTTCAGATTAATGCGAAATACACGAATTAGCTTTAAATCAACGCGAAACATACGATTTAGCAGAAATATCATGCGATATACACGATTTCGCTTCAAATTCTTGCGAAATAGCGATTTTAAACAACGATTTAGCTTCAAATTCATGTGATATGAACAATTTATCTTCAGATTCATGCGAAATACACGAATTAGCTTTAAATCAACGCGAAACATACGATGTAACTTCAATATCATGCGAAACACACGATTTCGATTCAAATTCGTGCGAAATAGCGATTTTAAACAAACGATTTAGCTTCAAATTCATGCGAAATGAACTATTTAACTTCAGATTCATGCGAAATACACGAATTAGCTCTAAATCAACGCGAAACATACGATTTAGCAGAAATATCATGCGATATACACGATTTCGCTTCAAATTCGTGAGAAATAGCGATTTTAACAAACGATTTAGCTTCAAATTCATGCGAAATTAACAATTTAGCTTCAGATTCATGCGAAATACACGAATTAGCTCTAAATCAACGCGAATCATACGATTTAGCAGAAATATCATGCGATATACACGATTTCGCTTCAAATTCTTGCGAAATAGCGATTTTAAACAAACGATTTAGCTTCAAATTCATGTGATATGAACAATTTAGCTTCAGATTAATGCGAAATACACGAATTAGCTCTAAATCAACGCGAAACATACGATTTAGCAGAAATATCATGCGATATACACGATTTCGCTTCAAATTCTTGCGAAATAGCGATTTTAAACAAACGATTTAGCTTCAAATTCATGTGATATGAACTATTTAACTTCAGATTCATGCGAAATACACGAATTAGCTTTAAATCAACGCGAAACATATGATTTAGCAGAAATATCATGCGATATACACGATTTCGCTTCAAATTCTTGCGAAATAGCGATTTTAAACAAACGATTTAGCTTCAAATTCATGTGATATGAACTATTTAACTTCAGATTCATGCGAAATACACGAATTAGCTTTAAATCAACGCGAAACATACGATGAAACTTCAATATCATGCGAAACACACGATTTCGATTCAAATTCGTGCGAAATAGAGATTTTAAACAAACGATTTAGCTTCAAATTCATGCGAAATGAACAATTTTGCTTCAGATTCATGCGAAATACACGAATTAGCTTTAAATCAATGCGAAACATACGATCTATCGTCAATATCATGCGAAACACACGATTTCGCTGCAAATTCGTGCGAAATAGCGACTTTAAACAAACGATTTAGCTTCAAATTCATGTGATATGAACAATTTAGCTTCAGAGTAATGCGAAATACACGAATTAGCTCTAAATCAACGCGAAACATACGATTTAGCAGTAATATCATGCGATATACACGATTTCGCTCAAATTCTTGCGAAATAGCG
>NW_027477843.1:0-53928 GCF_051020955.1 Megalopta genalis | reverse complement strand
ATGCGAAATACTCGTATTAGCTTTAAATCAACGCGAAACATACGATTTAGCTTCAATATCAAACGATATACACGATTTCGCATCAAATTCGTGCGAAATAGCGATTTTAAACAAACCATTTAGCTTCAAATTCATGCGAAATGAACAATTTAGCTTCAGATTCATGCGAAATACACGAATTAGCTTTAAATCAACGCGAAACATACGATTTAGCTTCAATATCAAGCGAAACACACGATTTCGATTGAAATTCGTGGGAAATAGCGATTTTCAACAAACGATTTAGCTTCAAATTCATGCGAAATGAACAATTTAGCTTCAGATTAATGCGAAATACTCGTATTAGCTTTAAATCAACGCGAAACATACGATTTAGCTTCAATATCAAACGATATACACGATTTCGCATCATATTCGTGCGAAATAGCGATTTTAAACAAACCATTTAGCTTCAAATTCATGCGAAATGAACAATTTAGCTTCAGATTCATGCGAAATACACGAATTAGCTTTAAATCAACGCGAAACATACGATTTAGCTTCAATATCAAACGATATACACGATTTCGCTTCAAATTCGTGCGAAATAGCGATTTTAAACAAACGATTTAGCTTCAAATTCATGCGAAATGAACAATTTAGCTTCAGATTCATGCGAAATACACGAATTAGCTTTAAATCTACGCGAAACATACGATTTAGATTCAATATCATGCGATATACACAATTTCGCTTCAAATTGGTGCGAATAGCGATTTTAAACAAACGATTTAGCTTCAAATTCATGCGAAATGAACAATTTAGCTTCAGATTCATGCGAAATACACGAATTAGCTTTAAATCAACGCGAAACATACGATTTAGCTTCAATATCATGCGATATACACGATTTCGCTTCAAATTCGTGCGAAATAGCGGTTTTAAACAAACGATTTAGCTTCAAATTCATGTGATATGAACAATTTAGCTTCAGATTAATGCGAAATACACGAATTAGCTTTAAATCAACGCGAAACATACGATTTAGCAGAAATATCATGCGATATACACGATTTCGCTTCAAATTCGTGAGAAATAGCGATTTTAAACAAACGATTTAGCTTCAAATTCATGCGAAATGAACAATTTAGCTTCAGATTCATGCGAAATACACGAATTAGATTTAAATCAACCCGAAACATACGATTTAGCTTCAATATCATGCGATATACACGATTTCGCTTCAAATTCGTTCGAAATAGCGATTTTAAACAAACGATTTTGCTTCAAATTCATGTGATATGAACAATTTAGCTTCAGATTAATGCGAATACACGAATTAGCTCTAAATCAACGCGAAACATACGATTTAGCAGAAATATCATGCGATATACACCATTTCGCTTCAAATTCTTGCGAAATAGCGATTTTAAACAAACGATTTAGCTTCAAATTCATGTGATATGAACAATTTAGCTTCAGATTAATGCGAAATACACGAATTAGCTTTAAATCAACGCGAAACATACGATTTAACTTCAATATCAAGCGAAACACACGATTTCGATTGAAATTCGTGGGAAATAGCGATTTTCAACAAACGATTTAGCTTCAAATTCATGCGAAATGAACAATTTAGCTTTAGATTAATGCGAAATACTCGTATTAGCTTTAAATCAACGCGAAACATACGATTTAGCTTCAATATCAAACGATATACACGATTTCGCATCAAATTCGTGCGAAATAGCGATTTTAAACAAACCATTTAGCTTCAAATTCATGCGAAATGAACAATTTAGCTTCAGATTCATGCGAAATACACGAATTAGCTTTAAATCAACGCGAAACATACGATTTAGCTTCAATATCAAGCGAAACACACGATTTCGATGAAATTCGTGGGAAATAGCGATTTTCAACAAACGATTTAGCTTCAAATTCATGCGAAATGAACAATTTAGCTTTAGATTAATGCGAAATACTCGTATTAGCTTTAAATCAACGCGAAACATACGATTTAGCTTCAATATCAAACGATATACACGATTTCGCATCAAATTCGTGCGAAATAGCGATTTTAAACAAACCATTTAGCTTCAAATTCATGCGAAATGAACAATTTAGCTTCAGATTCATGCGAAATACACGAATTAGCTTTAAATCAACGCGAAACATACGATTTAGCTTCAATATCAAACGATATACACGATTTCGCTTCAAATTCGTGCGAAATAGCGATTTTAAACAAACGATTTAGCTTCAAATTCATGCGAAATGAACAATTTAGCTTCAGATTCATGCGAAATACACGAATTAGCTTTAAATCTACGCGAAACATACGATTTAGCTCAATATCATGCGATATACACAATTTCGCTTCAAATTCGTGCGAAATAGCGATTTTAAACAAACGATTTAGCTTCAAATTCATGCGAAATGAACAATTTAGCTTCAGATTCATGCGAAATACACGAATTAGCTTTAAATCAACGCGAAACATACGATTTAGCTTCAATATCAAGCGAAACACACGATTTCGATTGAAATTCGTGGGAAATAGCGATTTTCAACAAACGATTTAGCTTCAAATTCATGCGAAATGAACAATTTAGCTTCAGATTAATGCGAAATACTCGTATTAGCTTTAAATCAACGCGAAACATACGATTTAGCTTCAATATCAAACGATATACACGATTTCGCATCAAATTCGTGCGAAATAGCGATTTTAAACAAACCATTTAACTTCAAATTCATGCGAAATGAACAATTTAGCTTCAGATTCATGCGAAATACACGAATTAGCTTTAAATCAACGCGAAACATACGATTTAGCTTCAATATCAAACGATATACACGATTTCGCTTCAAATTCGTGCGAAATAGCGATTTTAAACAAACGATTTAGCTTCAAATTCATGCGAAATGAACAATTTAGCTTCAGATTCATGCGAAATACACGAATTAGCTTTAAATCTACGCGAAACATACGATTTAGCTTCAATATCATGCGATATACACAATTTCGCTTCAAATTCGTGCGAAATAGCGATTTTAAACTAACGATTTAGCTTCAAATTCATGCGAAATGAACAATTTAGCTTCAGATTCATGCGAAATACACGAATTAGCTTTAAATCAACGCGAAACATACGATTTAGCTTCAATATCATGCGATATACACGATTTCGCTTCAAATTCGTGCGAAATAGCGGTTTTAAACAAACGATTTAGCTTCAAATTCATGTGATATGAACAATTTAGCTTCAGATTAATGCGAAATACACGAATTTGCTCTAAATCAACGCGAAACATACGATTTAGCAGAAATATCATGCGATATACACCATTTCGCTTCAAATTCTTGCGAAATAGCGATTTTAAACAAACGATTTAGCTTCAAATTCATGTGATATGAACAATTTAGCTTCAGATTAATGCGTAATACACGAATTAGCTTTAAATCAACGCGAAACATACGATTTAACTTCAATATCAAGCGAAACACACGATTTCGATTGAAATTCGTGGGAAATAGCGATTTTCAACAAACGATTTAGCTTCAAATTCATGCGAAATGAACAATTTAGCTTCAGATTAATGCGAAATACTCGTATTAGCTTTAAATCAACGCGAAACATACGATTTAGCTTCAATATCAAACGATATACACGATTTCGCATCAAATTCGTGCGAAATAGCGATTTAAACAAACCATTTATCTTCAAATTCATGCGAAATGAACAATTTAGCTTCAGATTCATGCGAAATACACGAATTAGCTTTAAATCAACGCGAAACATACGATTTAGCTTCAATATCAAACGATATACACGATTTCGCTTCAAATTCGTGCGAAATAGCGATTTTAAACAAACGATTTAGCTTCAAGTTCATGCGAAATGAACAATTTAGCTTCAGATTCATGCGAAATACACGAATTAGCTTTAAATCAACGCGAAACATACGATTTAACATCAATATCAAGCGATATACACGATTTCGCTTCAAATTCGGGAGAAATAGCGATTTTAAACAAACGATTTAGCTTCAAATTCATGCGAAATGAACAATTTAGCTTCAGATTCATGCGAAATACACGAATTAGCTTTAAATCAACGCGAAACATACGATTTAGCTTCAATATCATGCGATATACAAGATTTCGCTTCAAATTCGTGCGAAATAGCGGTTTTAAACAAACGATTTAGCTTCAAATTCATGTGATATGAACAATTTAGCTTCAGATTAATGCGAAATACACGAATTAGCTTTAAATCAACGCGAAACATACGATTTAGCAGAAATATCATGCGATATACACGATTTCGCTTCAAATTCGTGAGAAATAGCGATTTTAAACAAACGATTTAGCTTCAAATTCATGCGAAATGAACAATTGAGCTTCAGATTCATGCGAAATACACGAATTAGCTTTAAATCAACGCGAAACATACGATTTAGCAGAAATATCATGCGATATACACGATTTCGCTTCAAATTCTTGCGTAATAGCGATTTTAAACAAACGATTTAGCTCCAAATTCATGCGAAATGAACAATTTTGCTTCAGATTCATGCGAAATACACGAATTAGCTTTAAATCAACGCGAAACATACGATTTAGCAGAAATATCATGCGATATACACGATTTCGCTTCAAATTCGTGAGAAATAGCGATTTTAAACAAACGATTTAGCTTCAAATTCATGCGAAATGAACAATTTAGCTTCAGATTCATGCGAAATACACGAATTAGATTTAAATCAACCCGAAACATACGATTTAGCTTCAATATCATGCGATATACACGATTTCGCTTCAAATTCGTTCGAAATAGCGATTTTAAACAAACGATTTAGCTTCAAATTCATGTGATATGAACAATTTAGCTTCAGATTAATGCGAAATACACGAATTAGCTCTAAATCAACGCGAAACATACGATTTAGCAGAAATATCATGCGATATACACCATTTCGCTTCAAATTCTTGCGAAATAGCGATTTTAAACAAACGATTTAGTTTCAAATTCATGTGATATGAACAATTTAGCTTCATATTAATGCGAAATACACGAATTAGCTTTAAATCAACGCGAAACATACGATTTAGCTTCAATATCATGCGATATACACGATTTCGCTTCAAATTCGTGCGAAATAGCGATTTTAAACAAACGATTTAGCTTCAAATTCATGTGATATGAACAATTTAGCTTCAGATTAATGCGAAATACACGAATTAGCTTTAAATCAACGCGAAACATACGATTTAACTTCAATATCAAGCGAAACACACGATTTCGATTGAAATTCGTGGGAAATAGCGATTTTCAACAAACGATTTAGCTTCAAATTCATGCGAAATGAACAATTTAGCTTCAGATTAATGCGAAATACTCGTATTAGCTTTAAATCAACGCGAAACATACGATTTAGCTTCAATATCAAACGATATACACGATTTCGCATCAAATTCGTGCGAAATAGCGATTTTAAACAAACCATTTAGCTTCAAATTCATGCGAAATGAACAATTTAGCTTCAGATTCATGCGAAATACACGAATTAGCTTTAAATCAACGCGAAACATACGATTTAGCTTCAATATCAAGCGAAACACACGATTTCGATTGAAATTCGTGGGAAATAGCGATTTTCAACAAACGATTTAGCTTCAAATTCATGCGAAATGAACAATTTAGCTTCAGATTAATGCGAAATACTCGTATTAGCTTTAAATCAACGCGAAACATACGATTTAGCTTCAATATCAAACGATATACACGATTTCGCATCAAATTCGTGCGAAATAGCGATTTTAAACAAACCATTTAGCTTCAAATTCATGCGAAATGAACAATTTAGCTTCAGATTCATGCGAAATACACGAATTAGCTTTAAATCAACGCGAAACATACGATTTAGCTTCAATATCAAACGATATACACGATTTCGCTTCAAATTCGTGCGAAATAGCGATTTTAAACAAACGATTTAGCTTCAAATTCATGCGAAATGAACAATTTAGCTTCAGATTCATGCGAAATACACGAATTAGCTTTAAATCTACGCGAAACATACGATTTAGATTCAATATCATGCGATATACACAATTTCGCTTCAAATTGGTGCGAAATAGCGATTTTAAACAAACGATTTAGCTTCAAATTCATGCGAAATGAACAATTTAGCTTCAGATTCATGCGAAATACACGAATTAGCTTTAAATCAACGCGAAACATACGATTTAGCTTCAATATCATGCGATATACACGATTTCGCTTCAAATTCGTGCGAAATAGCGGTTTTAAACAAACGATTTAGCTTCAAATTCATGTGATATGAACAATTTAGCTTCAGATTAATGCGAAATACACGAATTAGCTTTAAATCAACGCGAAACATACGATTTAGCAGAAATATCATGCGATATACACGATTTCGCTTCAAATTCGTGAGAAATAGCGATTTTAAACAAACGATTTAGCTTCAAATTCATGCGAAATGAACAATTTAGCTTCAGATTCATGCGAAATACACGAATTAGATTTAAATCAACCCGAAACATACGATTTAGCTTCAATATCATGCGATATACACGATTTCGCTTCAAATTCGTTCGAAATAGCGATTTTAAACAAACGATTTTGCTTCAAATTCATGTGATATGAACAATTTAGCTTCAGATTAATGCGAAATACACGAATTAGCTCTAAATCAACGCGAAACATACGATTTAGCAGAAATATCATGCGATATACACCATTTCGCTTCAAATTCTTGCGAAATAGCGATTTTAAACAAACGATTTAGCTTCAAATTCATGTGATATGAACAATTTAGCTTCAGATTAATGCGAAATACACGAATTAGCTTTAAATCAACGCGAAACATACGATTTAACTTCAATATCAAGCGAAACACACGATTTCGATTGAAATTCGTGGGAAATAGCGATTTTCAACAAACGATTTAGCTTCAAATTCATGCGAAATGAACAATTTAGCTTTAGATTAATGCGAAATACTCGTATTAGCTTTAAATCAACGCGAAACATACGATTTAGCTTCAATATCAAACGATATACACGATTTCGCATCAAATTCGTGCGAAATAGCGATTTTAAACAAACCATTTAGCTTCAAATTCATGCGAAATGAACAATTTAGCTTCAGATTCATGCGAAATACACGAATTAGCTTTAAATCAACGCGAAACATACGATTTAGCTTCAATATCAAGCGAAACACACGATTTCGATTGAAATTCGTGGGAAATAGCGATTTTCAACAAACGATTTAGCTTCAAATTCATGCGAAATGAACAATTTAGCTTTAGATTAATGCGAAATACTCGTATTAGCTTTAAATCAACGCGAAACATACGATTTAGCTTCAATATCAAACGATATACACGATTTCGCATCAAATTCGTGCGAAATAGCGATTTTAAACAAACCATTTAGCTTCAAATTCATGCGAAATGAACAATTTAGCTTCAGATTCATGCGAAATACACGAATTAGCTTTAAATCAACGCGAAACATACGATTTAGCTTCAATATCAAACGATATACACGATTTCGCTTCAAATTCGTGCGAAATAGCGATTTTAAACAAACGATTTAGCTTCAAATTCATGCGAAATGAACAATTTAGCTTCAGATTCATGCGAAATACACGAATTAGCTTTAAATCTACGCGAAACATACGATTTAGCTTCAATATCATGCGATATACACAATTTCGCTTCAAATTCGTGCGAAATAGCGATTTTAAACAAACGATTTAGCTTCAAATTCATGCGAAATGAACAATTTAGCTTCAGATTCATGCGAAATACACGAATTAGCTTTAAATCAACGCGAAACATACGATTTAGCTTCAATATCAAGCGAAACACACGATTTCGATTGAAATTCGTGGGAAATAGCGATTTTCAACAAACGATTTAGCTTCAAATTCATGCGAAATGAACAATTTAGCTTCAGATTAATGCGAAATACTCGTATTAGCTTTAAATCAACGCGAAACATACGATTTAGCTTCAATATCAAACGATATACACGATTTCGCATCAAATTCGTGCGAAATAGCGATTTTAAACAAACCATTTAACTTCAAATTCATGCGAAATGAACAATTTAGCTTCAGATTCATGCGAAATACACGAATTAGCTTTAAATCAACGCGAAACATACGATTTAGCTTCAATATCAAACGATATACACGATTTCGCTTCAAATTCGTGCGAAATAGCGATTTTAAACAAACGATTTAGCTTCAAATTCATGCGAAATGAACAATTTAGCTTCAGATTCATGCGAAATACACGTATTAGCTTTAAATCTACGCGAAACATACGATTTAGCTTCAATATCATGCGATATACACAATTTCGCTTCAAATTCGTGCGAAATAGCGATTTTAAACTAACGATTTAGCTTCAAATTCATGCGAAATGAACAATTTAGCTTCAGATTCATGCGAAATACACGAATTAGCTTTAAATCAACGCGAAACATACGATTTAGCTTCAATATCATGCGATATACACGATTTCGCTTCAAATTCGTGCGAAATAGCGGTTTTAAACAAACGATTTAGCTTCAAATTCATGTGATATGAACAATTTAGCTTCAGATTAATGCGAAATACACGAATTTGCTCTAAATCAACGCGAAACATACGATTTAGCAGAAATATCATGCGATATACACCATTTCGCTTCAAATTCTTGCGAAATAGCGATTTTAAACAAACGATTTAGCTTCAAATTCATGTGATATGAACAATTTAGCTTCAGATTAATGCGTAATACACGAATTAGCTTTAAATCAACGCGAAACATACGATTTAACTTCAATATCAAGCGAAACACACGATTTCGATTGAAATTCGTGGGAAATAGCGATTTTCAACAAACGATTTAGCTTCAAATTCATGCGAAATGAACAATTTAGCTTCAGATTAATGCGAAATACTCGTATTAGCTTTAAATCAACGCGAAACATACGATTTAGCTTCAATATCAAACGATATACACGATTTCGCATCAAATTCGTGCGAAATAGCGATTTTAAACAAACCATTTATCTTCAAATTCATGCGAAATGAACAATTTAGCTTCAGATTCATGCGAAATACACGAATTAGCTTTAAATCAACGCGAAACATACGATTTAGCTTCAATATCAAACGATATACACGATTTCGCTTCAAATTCGTGCGAAATAGCGATTTTAAACAAACGATTTAGCTTCAAGTTCATGCGAAATGAACAATTTAGCTTCAGATTCATGCGAAATACACGAATTAGCTTTAAATCAACGCGAAACATACGATTTAACATCAATATCAAGCGATATACACGATTTCGCTTCAAATTCGGGAGAAATAGCGATTTTAAACAAACGATTTAGCTTCAAATTCATGCGAAATGAACAATTTAGCTTCAGATTCATGCGAAATACACGAATTAGCTTTAAATCAACGCGAAACATACGATTTAGCTTCAATATCATGCGATATACAAGATTTCGCTTCAAATTCGTGCGAAATAGCGGTTTTAAACAAACGATTTAGCTTCAAATTCATGTGATATGAACAATTTAGCTTCAGATTAATGCGAAATACACGAATTAGCTTTAAATCAACGCGAAACATACGATTTAGCAGAAATATCATGCGATATACACGATTTCGCTTCAAATTCGTGAGAAATAGCGATTTTAAACAAACGATTTAGCTTCAAATTCATGCGAAATGAACAATTGAGCTTCAGATTCATGCGAAATACACGAATTAGCTTTAAATCAACGCGAAACATACGATTTAGCAGAAATATCATGCGATATACACGATTTCGCTTCAAATTCTTGCGTAATAGCGATTTTAAACAAACGATTTAGCTCCAAATTCATGCGAAATGAACAATTTTGCTTCAGATTCATGCGAAATACACGAATTAGCTTTAAATCAACGCGAAACATACGATTTAGCAGAAATATCATGCGATATACACAATTTCGCTTCAAATTCTTGCGTAATAGCGATTTTAAACAAACGATTTAGCTCCAAATTCATGCGAAATGAACAATTTTGCTTCAGATTCATGCGAAATACACGAATTAGCTTTAAATCAATGCGAAACATACGATTTATCGACAATATCATGCGAAACACACGATTTCGCTTCAAATTCGTGCGAAATAGAGAATTTAAACAAAGATTTAGCTTCAAATTCATGCGAAATGAACAATTTAGCTTCAGATTAATGCGAAATACACGAATTAGCTTTAAATCAACGCGAAACATACGATTTAGCTTCAATATCAAACGATATACACGATTTCGCTTCAAATTCGTGCGAAATAGCGATTTTAAACAAACCATTTAGCTTCAAATTCATGCGAAATGAACAATTTAGCTTCAGATTCATGCGAAATACACGAATTAGCTTTAAATCTACGCGAAACATACGATTTAGCTTCAATATCATGCGATATACACAATTTCGCTTCAAATTCGTGCGAAATAGCGATTTTAAACAAACGATTTAGCTTCAAATTCATGTGATATGAACAATTTAGCTTCAGATTAATGCGAAATACACGAATTAGCTCTAAATCAACGCGAAACATACGATTTAGCAGAAATATCATGCGATATACACGGTTTCGCTTCAAATTCTTGCGAAATAGCGATTTTAAACAAACGATTTAGCTTCAAATTCATGTGATATGAACTATTTAACTTCAGATTCATGCGAAATACACGAATTAGCTTTAAATCAACGCGAAACATAGGATTTAACTCCAATATCAAGCGAAACACACGATTTCGATTGAAATTCGTGGGAAATAGCGATTTTCAACAAACGATTTAGCTTCAAATTCATGCGAAATGAACAATTTAGCTTCAGATTAATGCGAAATACACGTATTAGCTTTAAATCAACGCGAAACATACGATTTAGCTTCAATATCAGACGATATACACGATTTCGCTTCAAATTCGTGCGAAATAGCGATTTTAAACAAACCATTTAGCTTCAAATTCATGCGAAATGAACAATTTAGCTTCAGATTCATGCGAAATACACGAATTAGCTTAAATCAACGCGAAACATACGATTTAGCAGAAATATCATGCGATATACACGATTTCGCTTCAAATTCGGGAGAAATAGCGATTTTAAACAAACGATTTAGCTTCAAATTCATGCGAAATGAACAATTTAGCTTCAGATTCATGCGAAATACACGAATTAGCTTTAAATCAACGCGAAACATACGATTTAACATCAATATCAAGCGATATACACGATTTCGCTTCAAATTCGGGAGAAATAGCGATTTTAAACAAACGATTTAGCTTCAAATTCATGCGAAATGAACAATTTAGCTTCAGATTCATGCGAAATACACGAATTAGATTTAAATCAACCCGAAACATACGATTTAGCTTCAATATCATGCGATATACACGATTTCGCTTCAAATTCGTTCGAAATAGCGATTTTAAACAAACGATTTAGCTTCAAATTCATGTGATATGAACAATTTAGCTTCAGATTAATGCGAAATACACGAATTAGCTCTAAATCAACGCGAAACATACGATTTAGCAGAAATATCATGCGATATACACCATTTCGCTTCAAATTCTTGCGAAATAGCGATTTTAAACAAACGATTTAGCTTCAAATTCATGTGATATGAACAATTTAGCTTCAGATTAATGCGAAATACACGAATTAGCTTTAAATCAACGCGAAACATACGATTTAACTTCAATATCAAGCGAAACACACGATTTCGATTGAAATTCGTGGGAAATAGCGATTTTCAACAAACGATTTAGCTTCAAATTCATGCGAAATAGCGATTTTAAACAAACCATTTAGCTTCAAATTCATGCGAAATGAACAATTTAGCTTCAGATTCATGCGAAATACACGAATTAGCTTTAAATCAACGCGAAACATACGATTTAGCTTCAATATCAAACGATATACACGATTTCGCTTCAAATTCGTGCGAAATAGCGATTTTAAACAAACCATTTAGCTTCAAATTCATGCGAAATGAACAATTTAGCTTCAGATTCATGCGAAATACACGAATTAGCTTTAAATCTACGCGAAACATACGATTTAGCTTCAATATCATGCGATATACACAATTTCGCTTCAAATTCGTGCGAAATAGCGATTTTAAACAAACGATTTAGCTTCAAATTCATGTGATATGAACAATTTAGCTTCAGATTAATGCGAAATACACGAATTAGCTCTAAATCAACGCGAAACATACGATTTAGCAGAAATATCATGCGATATACACGGTTTCGCTTCAAATTCTTGCGAAATAGCGATTTTAAACAAACGATTTAGCTTCAAATTCATGTGATATGAACTATTTAACTTCAGATTCATGCGAAATACACGAATTAGCTTTAAATCAACGCGAAACATACGATTTAACTCCAATATCAAGCGAAACACACGATTTCGATTGAAATTCGTGGGAAATAGCGATTTTCAACAAACGATTTAGCTTCAAATTCATGCGAAATGAACAATTTAGCTTCAGATTAATGCGAAATACACGTATTAGCTTTAAATCAACGCGAAACATACGATTTAGCTTCAATATCAGACGATATACACGATTTCGCTTCAAATTCGTGCGAAATAGCGATTTTAAACAAACCATTTAGCTTCAAATTCATGCGAAATGAACAATTTAGCTTCAGATTCATGCGAAATACACGAATTAGCTTAAATCAACGCGAAACATACGATTTAGCAGAAATATCATGCGATATACACGATTTCGCTTCAAATTCGGGAGAAATAGCGATTTTAAACAAACGATTTAGCTTCAAATTCATGCGAAATGAACAATTTAGCTTCAGATTCATGCGAAATACACGAATTAGCTTTAAATCAACGCGAAACATACGATTTAACATCAATATCAAGCGATATACACGATTTCGCTTCAAATTCGGGAGAAATAGCGATTTTAAACAAACGATTTAGCTTCAAATTCATGCGAAATGAACAATTTAGCTTCAGATTCATGCGAAATACACGAATTAGCTTTAAATCAACGCGAAACATACGATTTAGCTTCAATATCATGCGATATACACGATTTCGCTTCAAATTCGTGCGAAATAGCGGTTTTAAACAAACGATTTAGCTTCAAATTCATGTGATATGAACAATTTAGCTTCAGATTAATGCGAAATACACGAATTAGCTTTAAATCAACGCGAAACATACGATTTAGCAGAAATATCATGCGATATACACGATTTCGCTTCAAATTCGTGAGAAATAGCGATTTTAAACAAACGATTTAGCTTCAAATTCATGCGAAATGAACAATTTAGCTTCAGATTCATGCGAAATACACGAATTAGATATAAATCAACCCGAAACATACGATTTAGCTTCAATATCATGCGATATACACGATTTCGCTTCAAATTCGTTCGAAATAGCGATTTTAAACAAACGATTTAGCTTCAAATTCATGTGATATGAACAATTTAGCTTCAGATTAATGCGAAATACACGAATTAGCTCTAAATCAACGCGAAACATACGATTTAGCAGAAATATCATGCGATATACACCATTTCGCTTCAAATTCTTGCGAAATAGCGATTTTAAACAAACGATTTAGCTTCAAATTCATGTGATATGAACAATTTAGCTTCAGATTAATGCGAAATACACGAATTAGCTTTAAATCAACGCGAAACATACGATTTAACTTCAATATCAAGCGAAACACACGATTTCGATTGAAATTCGTGGGAAATAGCGATTTTCAACAAACGATTTAGCTTCAAATTCATGCGAAATGAACAATTTAGCTTCAGATTAATGCGAAATACTCGTATTAGCTTTAAATCAACGCGAAACATACGATTTAGCTTCAATATCAAACGATATACACGATTTCGCATCAAATTCGTGCGAAATAGCGATTTTAAACAAACCATTTAGCTTCAAATTCATGCGAAATGAACAATTTAGCTTCAGATTCATGCGAAATACACGAATTAGCTTTAAATCAACGCGACACATACGATTTAGCTTCAATATCAAGCGAAACACACGATTTCGATTGAAATTCGTGGGAAATAGCGATTTTCAACAAACGATTTAGCTTCAAATTCATGCGAAATGAACAATTTAGCTTCAGATTAATGCGAAATACTCGTATTAGCTTTAAATCAACGCGAAACATACGATTTAGCTTCAATATCAAACGATATACACGATTTCGCATCAAATTCGTGCGAAATAGCGATTTTAATCAAACCATTTAGCTTCAAATTCATGCGAAATGAACAATTTAGCTTCAGATTCATGCGAAATACACGCATTAGCTTTAAATCAACGCGAAACATACGATTTAGCTTCAATATCAAACGATATACACGATTTCGCTTCAAATTCGTGCGAAATAGCGATTTTAAACAAACGATTTAGCTTCAAATTCATGCGAAATGAACAATTTAGCTTCAGATTCATGCGAAATACACGAATTAGCTTTAAATCAACGCGAAACATACGATTTAACATCAATATCAAACGATATACACGATTTCGCTTCAAATTCGGGAGAAATAGCGATTTTAAACAAACGATTTAGCTTCAAATTCATGCGAAATGAACAATTTAGCTTCAGATTCATGCGAAATACACGAATTAGCTTTAAATCAACGCGAAACATACGATTTAGCTTCAATATCATGCGATATACACGATTTCGCTTCAAATTCGTGCGAAATAGCGGTTTTAAACAAACGATTTAGCTTCAAATTCATGTGATATGAACAATTTAGCTTCAGATTAATGCGAAATACACGAATTAGCTTTAAATCAACGCGAAACATACGATTTAGCAGAAATATCATGCGATATACACGATTTCGCTTCAAATTCGTGAGAAATAGCGATTTTAAACAAACGATTTAGCTTCAAATTCATGCGAAATGAACAATTGAGCTTCAGATTCATGCGAAATACACGAATTAGCTTTAAATCAACGCGAAACATACGATTTAGCAGAAATATCATGCGATATACACGATTTCGCTTCAAATTCTTGCGAAATAGCGATTTTAAACAAACGATTTAGCTCCATATTCATGCGAAATGAACAATTTTGCTTCAGATTCATGCGAAATACACGAATTAGCTTTAAATCAATGCGAAACATACGATTTATCGACAATATCATGCGAAACACACGATTTCGCTTCAAATTCGTGCGAAATAGAGAATTTAAACAAAGATTTAGCTTCAAGTTCATGCGAAATGAACAATTTAGCTTCAGATTAATGCGAAATACACGAATTAGCTTTAAATCAACGCGAAACATACGATTTAGCTTCAATATCATGCGAAACACACGATTTCGATTGAAATTCGTGCGAAATAGCGATTTTCAACAAACGATTTAGCTTCAAATTCATGCGAAATGAACAATTTAGCTTCAGATTAATGCGAAATACACGAATTAGCTTTAAATCAACGCGAAACATACGATTTAGCTTCAATATCAAACGATATACACGATTTCGCCTCAAATTCGTGCGAAATAGCGATTTCAAACAAACCATTTAGCTTCAAATTCATGCGAAATGAACAATTTAGCTTCAGATTCATGCGAAATACACGAATTATCTTTAAATCAACGCGAAACATACGATTTAACTTCAATATCAAGCGATATACACGATTTCGCTTCAAATTCGTGAGAAATAGCCATTTTAAACAAACAATTTAGCTTCAAATTCATGCGAAATGAACAATTTAGCTTCAGATTCATGCGAAATACACGAATTAGCTTTAAATCAACGCGAAACATACGATTTAGCTTCAATATCATGCGATATACACCATTTCGCTTCAAATTCGTGCGAAATAGAGATTTTAAACAAAGATTTAGCTTCAAATTCATGCGAAATGAACAATTTGGCTTCAGATTAATGCGAAATACACGAATTAGCTTTAAATCAACGCGAAACATACGATTTAACTTCAATATCAAGCGATATACACGATTTCGCTTCAAATTCTTGCGAAATAGCGATTTTAAACAAACGATTTAGCTTCAAATTCATTCGAAATGAACAATTTAGCTTCAGATTCATGCGATATACACGAATTAGCTTTAAATCAATGCGAAACATACGATTTATCGTCAATATCATGCGAAACACACGATTTCGCTTCAAATTCGTGCGAAATAGAGATTTTAAACAAAGATTTAGCTTCAAATTCATGCGAAATGAACAATTTGGCTTCAGATTAATGCGAAATACACGAATTAGCTTTAAATCAACGCGAAACATACGATTTAGCTTCAATATCATGCGAAACACACGATTTCGATTGAAATTCGTGCGAAATAGCGATTTTCAACAAACGATTTAGCTTCAAATTCATGCGAAATGAACAATTTAGCCTCAGATTAATGCGAAATACACGAATTAGCTTTAAATCAACGCGAAACATACGATTTAGCTTCAATATCAAACGATATACACGATTTCGCCTCAAATTCGTGCGAAATAGCGATTTCAAACAAACCATTTAGCTTCAAATTCATGCGAAATGAACAATTTAGCTTCAGATTCATGCGAAATACACGAATTATCTTTAAATCAACGCGAAACATACGATTTAACTTCAATATCAAGCGATATACACGATTTCGCTTCAAATTCGTGAGAAATAGCCATTTTAAACAAACAATTTAGCTTCAAATTCATGCGAAATGAACAATTTAGCTTCAGATTCATGCGAAATACACGAATTAGCTTTAAATCAACGCGAAACATACGATTTAGCTTCAATATCATGCGATATACACCATTTCGCTTCAAATTCGTGCGAAATAGAGATTTTAAACAAAGATTTAGCTTCAAATTCATGCGAAATGAACAATTTGGCTTCAGATTAATGCGAAATACACGAATTAGCTTTAAATCAACGCGAAACATACGATTTAACTTCAATATCAAGCGATATACACGATTTCGCTTCAAATTCTTGCGAAATAGCGATTTTAAACAAACGATTTAGCTTCAAATTCATGTGATATGAACAATTTAGCTTCAGATTAATGCGAAATACACGAATTAGCTTTAAATCAACGCGAAACATACGATTTAGCAGAAATATCATGCGATATACACGATTTCGCTTCAAATTCTTGCGAAATAGCGATTTTAAACAAACGATTTAGCTTCAAATTCATGTGATATGAACTATTTAACTTCAGATTCATGCGAAATACACGAATTAGCTTTAAATCAACGCGAAACATACGATTTAACTTCAATATCAAGCGATATACACGATTTCGCTTCAAATTCGTGAGAAATAGCGATTTTAAACAAACGATTTAGCTTCAAATTCATGCGAAATGAATAATTTTGTAACGACTGTCGTCGTGTTGCGTTAGCTTTAAGCTAGGATACATACATACATTATATGCATCATATACCTCATTCTATACTATGTTCTATACCCCGTCCTATACTCCATCATATACTACATTCCATACCTTATTCCACACTACACTCCATTCCCCACCCTATGCTTCATTCTATAATATATAACACATTCTATACTCCATATTATGTCTGCGCTAATTACATACTACGTTTTGTGCTAGTTCATAAGTACACAATTGTAACACATACAACATCCTATTTCTTAAGCACACATATACACAACACATATACAAGCATTGTGTACCACACGCACACACACACACGATAACATAAGCCAACATTATAAGCAAATAACTATAAGTTAAATATTCAAATACCAATAACAAACTAATGCATACGCCTATGTATAATGTAGAATAAGTTAGTAGCGCGCCAATGTTGCAATCCGTTCACACCGCGAAAACTGCAAGGTCAGCAAATACCATCACGCTCGCAGATAGTCGCGCTCCATGGGATCCTGCAGACGGCAGCAAATCTCACGGTGCACCAGGAGTAAGAGAGAACGCACGTGATGCATCCGCTCGCACTGAGAACTGCAAGCTCAGCGCATTCCATCACGCTCGCAGTCAACCGTGCTCCACGGGAAACTGCAAGCACCAGCAGATCTCACAACGCCCAGAGAGAGAGACAGACTATCGTCAGCAGATGCGCTCTCCCTCGCACCAACGTCGCCCCTCCACCGGCCGGACTCGACGCGCCAAGGAAACGCGGACGGCTCTACACTCCAGTTCCAGACTCCGAGGAGAAACGACGTCTCCTATGAGAGTCCCGCGCATTAATAACTTCAACTTCTCGCGTGATACGCCTTGCTATTTCCAAATCGTATTCTTAGTCTAAATACCATATCGTTAATTGTAGATTCTAAGTGTTTAGTGTAACCAATTTATAAATAGAATATATTATTATTATTTTTACCTAATTGCACCGTGAACGTTATTGTGTATTACCGAGACCCAACGTCCTCATCCGCGTCGGGAGTTCATACTGTTAAAGTTCCCACAAATAAATATATGTTCCGAACGTGCTTCGCTAACGTACCACAAGGCTTCAGAAGCAGCTCTTTCCAGGCGACTCGGCGGAACTAGCCAACCTCCTGCAACTCCCTCATCACACCTAAACACAATATCAAATCAAGTGCATCATTCAACACCGATGAGTAATAGCTATAAGTAAATTTGTTAGATTTTGTGCATTCTGTTCGTCGGGCCTCGTTCAGATTCGGACGTACGTACCGTTTGGGACGGAAAGATCGCGATTAAAGGGAAGCCCAGCCCGGGACGTGACAAATTTGGCGCAGTCGGTAGGACACGCATCCCAGCTGTCCGTAAATATTTGCCGTGAACCGAGTGACGATATTGTTAGCAAGTGATCACCGCGAATTAGGACAGTCCCAACGTGATCCCCGCGAATATAGAAACTGTGCACGAAACTAAAATAACATCTACTGACTCGTTTTGTAAAATCACGTTAAAATGGATACACGATCAAAAAAACGTGGAGATTCTCCCGCGCCCACCGAGGCCGAACTATTAAAATTCCAGGCAGAGTTAGCGGAAAAGGAAGCGTACCTCAACGAGCAGGCAAGATTTTTAGCAGACTCGCGTAGGAATTTCGAGGATGCTGCGGAGCAGCAACGACTAGATTTACAAAATATTCAGCGTGAACTCCGCGAGATCCGCGAAGCTAGTTTCGCGTCATCGCAACGCGCACCCCTCTCACCTGAAACAACTTCCCGTGTCGAACGCATGTCGACGGAACCATTGAGCTTCACGGTCAAGGAAGCTCTCGAATTTATACCCGCCTTCGACGTCACTAATATTCCGGTAATACAATTTAGTCGAGCCTGCAAGAGAGCTAGGGATATCGTACCGCCCTATGCGGAACGAACTTTGACAAAATTAATTTGCAATAAACTAAGATATCGCGCATATTCGGCTTTAGAGGACGAAAATTGTTGCACAATAAACGAGCTGTGCAACCGCCTCAAAGAAGTTTTTGGTCCACATCGGTCGGTAGACCAATACCGCGGCGATCTCGCAAGCATATTGCAAGGACAAAACGAGCATATCTTGGATTATATTAGCAGAACAAAAGACCTCCGCGCCGCAATTTTAGACTGCGATGATAGTCATCGCAGCATCGAGAACGTAGACGAATTAACAATAGACAGTTTTATTAGAGGGCTCATTCCCGCCTTGCGGCCAGAGGTTAGCCCGCACAGGAACGAACCACTGAACCTAGTTTTTAAAAGGGCCACCACGGCATATAAACAATACGAATTCGACAAGACGCGCTTTAAGGAAGCGCCGCGCAATTTCTCTAGCACAGTCTCCCCGCGAAATAATTACACTTACGTGAGAGACCGCGGACCAGCGACCGACACCGCTCCACGAATTGACTACAATCGCCAATCTTATAACCCCAATCGTTTTAATGCACCATATAACCCGTCACCGCGTAACATTCGACAAAACGAAACGACGTATAGTGACCGCGCTCGTATCCAACCAAAGGAAGACCCCCGTACAGAGCGTAAAGCCTCAGAACGTAACCCGACCGAGGCACCCAAATTCTGTAGGTATTGTAAGAACGAGGGACACGATATCCACGAATGCAGGAAACGTGAATATAATAATAGACTAAGAGATCAGGGAAACGCGCAAAGCCTCCCGTCCACCTCGCCGCCGCGACGGGAGGCCCCGGCGTCGTCAACCGTAAAGACAATAATAGAAGAGAACGAACAGAACGACGGTTCGTCTCCGCAGTAAATCTGTCGGCAGATTCCCCGATTCCGCGAGTCCGGACACTCGCCCCGCAGTTCAAAAATCGCAGCGAACTTTTAGTAGATACAGGTTCGGAAATAAATTTAATAAAAGTATCGAGTCTTAAACCCGGTGTACTAGTAAACAGACAGGGCATCATCCTGATTCAGGGGATCACTAGCGGCAGCGTTGCTACCTTAGGGAGCACGAACATAGAGATCGTAGGAAAAAATGTCGAGTTCCAGGTTCTTCCTGCGGATTTCCCACTGAATGTGGACGGTATCCTGGGCTCCCCTTTCTTCGGTACCGGGGCCGAAATTTCTTACAAAAAGGGCTGCGTCGTATTCAACGACGTAAGCATTCCATTCGCGCGTAACACCGAAAAGGAAACGCACAAAATCGAGGCACGTACGAGCGCGTGCATCAAAGTCAGGGTCAGCGGACCTCCAGTCGGTTATATCCGACGTATGAGGGTAGAACCGAACGTATTCTTGGGTGACTGCGTGGTCACCAACACTAACGGAGAGGCATACCTGCGGTGCGTAAACGCATCGACCGACGTGGCGTCCTTCTGCCTGCCAACGCTGGAGGTGGAAGAGATCGAGGGAAACCTTTCATACAGCAAACCCAGTTCCGTTTTACCAATCTCAAATTCAGATCCTGCGGTTCGCATTAATGAGCTATGTGAATCGATTCGCATGGATCATCTTAATCAGGAGGAGATTAATCACGTAAAATCACTAATCCAAGAAAACCACGATCTCTTCCATCTCGCTGGCGATCGTCTGGGGAAAACAGACGCGGTCACGCACAAAATCCCCACCACGGATAACGTCCCAGTACATACGAAACAATATCGCTATCCGCCGATCCACAAAGAGGAAATCGATAAACAAATGCGCGAGCTTTTACAGAACGACATCGTCGTCCCTTCGAATTCTCCATACAATTCCCCTTTGTGGATCGTGCCTAAAAAGCCGGACGAAAACGGCAACAAGAAATGGCGCATGGTTATCGACTATCGCGCGCTTAATGAAAAATCGATATCAGACGCGTATCCGCTACCCAGCATAAATGAAATCCTTGACCAGCTTGGTAGTTCGAAGTACTTCAGTGTCTTCGATTTGGCAAGCGGGTTTCACCAAATTGGCATGGAGAAGGACGACGCGGCCAAAACCGCGTTCTCAACCCCGTTCGGTCACTACGAGTACAGTAGGATGCCGTTCGGGTTGAAAAACGCACCAGCTACATTTCAACGCCTAATGGACAATATCTTGAGTGGCCTGCAGGGAAATGAATTGTTCGTGTATTTAGACGACATTGTTATATATGCCAGGACAATAGAGGAACACGCTGCCAAGTTCCGGAAACTCGCGCTCAGATTGCGCAGCGCAAACTTGAAACTCCAACCGTCGAAATGCGGATTTTTGTTTCGAGAAGTGGCATACCTTGGCCATCTAATCAGCGAACACGGCGTTAGACCATGTCCAAATAAAATACGCGCAGTGCGTGATTATCCGCGGCCCAAGAACGCTAAAAATGTCAGAGAATTTCTGGGACTTGCGGGTTATTATCGTAGGTTCATAGATAAATTCGCGCAAATATCAAAACCCCTCACGAAGCTCTTAACGAAAGACGCAAAGTTTTTGTGGCAAGCTGAACAGGAGCAAGCCTTCGCCACCCTCCGTGAAAAATTGTGCCAGGAACCGGTCCTACAATATCCAGATTTCACGAAACCGTTCCACGTAACTTGTGATGCATCAGGGTACGCCATAGGGGCCGTGCTCAGCCAGGGCGAAATAGGCAAAGACAAACCCATCGCGTACGCCTCAAGAAATTTACACGGGCCGGAACTCAATTACGCGACCATAGAAAAGGAATGTCTGGCCATAATTTTTGGGGTACACTACTTTAGACCATACATTTACGGTCGGCAATTTGACCTCGTTACCGACCATAGACCGTTGGTTTGGATGAACTCCGTAAAGGATCCGACGTCGCGCCTCCTCCGTTGGCGATTGAAATTGGCCGAATTCGAATACAAGGTAATCTATAAACCGGGTAAGGCCAACGGAAACGCGGATGCTCTCTCTAGAAATCCAGTGGTGCTTCCATGTCTGGACTCCTCTAATGAGGAGATATTTGATGCCAACCGAAAAATTCCGCCGCCATCCGTAAACTTACCGGGCCCTTCTACCCCTAACAGTGGAAATCTAGATTCCTTCAATAAGGAAAACACAAGCCCGCCATCTCCACCCCAACTTTTCACGCCAGATTCCGGGTCATCTTCTATCCCCCACTCCCCTCTTCCCATGCGAGAAACATCACCACCAAGCACGCAAGAATCATCCAGTTCGGACGAAGCAATGATAGAAAACAATAACCCCCCGGCACGCCTCCATAATAAAACCATTATATACACCCGGGATAGATTAATTATGCGTAACGACAACCTCGTTTGTTTCGTTTCCCAAGATGGACAACCTGCAGAAACGGGTGCTCTGGATCTTTTCAGACAAGATAAATTAACAATAGATCGCCTGACCTTACATAGAGCCAAAGTTAGTAGTATCGGTCAACATAAATTAATACAGCTCCCAGTCAAGGAAACCGCTCTGCATCAAGCTACGGTCGATGACATACGAGAATGCCTTAGATCCCTCTATAATGTCGTTACGGAACTTCAACTATCCTCGATTTCAATCTCAAGAACGTACATAGATCACGTCTCCTGGCACACAATTCGAGACGTATTAATCGAAATTTTTACTGACACTAATCTCCAAATATTCTACTGCACAAACGAAACCCAACTCCCGGCAGAAGACCGCAGAATGTCGATTGTATCAGAAAACCATGTATCGGCTTTCGCGGGACACAAGGGCATTTCCAAAACGTATAAGAGGATACGCGAAAAATACTATTGGCCCACCTTAAAGGCAGACGTTACTAAGTTTATAAACAGTTGTCCGGATTGTCAAATCAATAAATTAACAAGGGTAAAAACGCGACTGCCAATGACCCTAACAGACACACCAGGACGGGCGTTCGACAAGGTTTCAATGGACGTGGTCGGTCCCCTACCAACCACCCCTGAAGGATACGAGTACATTTTAACAATGCAGGACCTCTTAACGAAGTATTCGCTCGCTACACCCCTTCGAACCGTCGGTGCAATCGAAACAGCAGACGCGTTAGTAGAAAACCTTATTTGTAGGTTTGGCATACCAAAAGCGATGCTTACCGATCAAGGGTCTAACTTCACTAGCTCGCTCCTAAAGGCAGTTGCCAAACGTTTTAAAATTTCGCAAGTACAAACAACAGCTTTTCACCCTCAGAGCAATGGCTCCATTGAACGTTCCCACATGGTGCTCACAGAATATTTGAAACAATTCACGAAAAAGAACGACTGGCATAAATGGTTAAACCTTGCTATGTTCAGTTATAATACAAGTACCCATGAGGGAACAAATTTTACACCACACGAATTGGTATTCGGTAGTTTGGCCCGAGTTCCTTCATCTAACCAAGAGAATTTAGACACCGGAAACGAAACCTACGATAGCTACTACCGCGAGCTCCAAAGAAAAATCTCATTAACACAAGAAAGGGCTCGCGAAAACCTAATCATGGCTAAAGGTAGATCAAAACGATACTATGATAAGAAATTAAATCTAGCAAAATTCGCTTCAGGGGACAAGGTGTTCCTCCTCAAGGAACCCCGGAAGGGCAAATTTGACCAGCAGTACACCGGGCCATATGAAATCTTACAGACCATAGGGGAAACGAATGCAAAAATCAAAATAGGAAATCGAATTAAAATCGTTCATATGAATAAGTTAAAGCGAGCGAGAACAATACAGAAAATCCGAACGACAGTCGTAGCGCCCCCACGAGAAGAAACCGCCCCCACGAACCCCTCCCCAGAACGAGAAGAAGACCAACCAACAACCACGAGCCCTCCCACTGCCCTTACCACGCCCCCCACCTCAACAGCCAACACCTATATAACAGTACAGGAGCTCCAAGATCATCAGTCACACCTCGACATCGACACCAACAGCAACATGAACTTCAAACCGTTCCTAGTACTTACACTCTTGCGTTCAACATCAGCTCTTATCGGATACGATTGTAACAGTCCAACGTTGAATGTTACTACTTTCTCAATAATGGACAAACCCGAATGCGAACACGGGATCAGCAAAACAATCTCGCAAACCTCAAACGTGCAACTTCTCCAATTAATAGACTTCGAAGAAACCACAGTCCGTCAGTGCAGAGTTGAAATCGATCGTACGATTTATTACTGTGGCATGCATTCACATATATCTGTTGTAAATAATGGAAGACAACAGTACATCCTGAGTACGCCGCGAGATATTTGTAACACACTTCACGAATCCGGCTACCTGTTCTTACCACCGTCTGTGCAAATCACCGGTATATTGGGAAACAGTTCAACATCACGCGGCGTTACTTTAGCAGGACAAATACAACAGGATGGTGCTTGCAAGGGAACAACATACAGCGACCCCTACGGAACATGGGACGGCGTCGTAGTACAAGCAGTAATCAAGATCACTTTGAAAAATTTCCATGCCCCAATTAAACTATCATCGAACGAAATCATTTTACCCTCGGGTCAGCGGTGTTCCCTGGATACGGATCATTGTATGGACTCCGAGGAGGGATTCTCGTACTGGACAAGCATTCCCATCGACCAGCATTGCCACTTTAATAAATATGAGGTGCTCTACGAAGGAAAAGCGATTAAAACCTCCACGACCAACAACAATTTAACAGCCCTCTTCACGGTGGCAAACGAAGAAACGGCTTTTGCCCTGACCACAACAGGAAGAACATCCGTATGTGGATACACACTGTTGAGAACGGAACATCCGAAATTACTCATATTGGAAATAACGCACGAGGGAAAATTCAAGAACGCCGGAGCCAGGAAAGTCGACAACCTGGACATATTCACTTACGTGAACGCCAAGTTCATATACATAGAAAAGCACATAAGTTCCCAAGTTATCGCCCTGTACAACGATATAATGCGCCAAAAATGCGACATCGAGCAGCAAGTCCAAAGAAACGCAGTCATGATGATACATTCCGCACCAGCAGAAGTGGCTACTGCAATTACAAAAGAACCAGGTCATATGGCATTGCAGTCAGGAGAAGTAATACACGTCGTCAAATGTGTACCAGTACTCTGCACAATCAGGAAGGTGCAAGAGTGCTACGATGAGCTGCCGGTGACCTATAAGAACGAGTCATTCTTCCTCACGCCGAGGACGCGTATTCTAGTTAAAACAGGGACCAGGAAGGAATGTAGCGAACTAATCCCCACCTGCTATAAGCTTCACGGAACCTGGTATCAAATGCTGCCGAAACCCATGGAAAGTGTACCACCTCCGCCACTCCAAAGTATTAGCAGATCCACCTGGAAGTACATGAACCCAGCCAATCTAGCGAACGGAGGAATATATTCCAAGGAGGACATCCGGAGATTAAGCGAGCACATCCTCTTCCCGATAGAAAAGATCTCCGTAATCAACTCACTGGCACAAGGAGCATCGGGCCGCCAATACGCAACAGATTCAGTGCAAATATCAAACCTGTTCGACGAACAATCACTCAAACGGATCGCCGAATCAACGGTAGAAAGACTGTGGTCCGGGTTCACAACGTTCGGTTCAGTGAGTGCGGGAATAATTGGACTCTATGTGTTAATAAAAGTGCTAAAAACTATAATAAACACAGTAATGAATGGCATAGCCCTCCATAGACTTTACGGATGGAGCATCCACATAAAAGGAGCCATATGGAGTTCTTTAACTAGATTCTTTATATTCCTAAAACAAAACAATCTGAACAATGTGCGCGACAGGGAGAACCCTGGACCCGAAATATCCCAAGAAGACACAGACAACAACAGCCACGGCCCACCCTCACCCCAGCCCCGTGGGGCAGAATGCCTAAAACTCAAACCCTTGTACCGTCGCCCGAACCAGGAAATTCCACTCCGTGAAATTTCCTCCCTAAGGGGGGAGGTGTAACGACTGTCGTCGTGTTGCGTTAGCTTTAAGCTAGGATACATACATACATTATATGCATCATATACCTCATTCTATACTATGTTCTATACCCCGTCCTATACTCCATCATATACTACATTCCATACCTTATTCCACACTACACTCCATTCCCCACCCTATGCTTCATTCTATAATATATAACACATTCTATACTCCATATTATGTCTGCGCTAATTACATACTACGTTTTGTGCTAGTTCATAAGTACACAATTGTAACACATACAACATCCTATTTCTTAAGCACACATATACACAACACATATACAAGCATTGTGTACCACACGCACACACACACACGATAACATAAGCCAACATTATAAGCAAATAACTATAAGTTAAATATTCAAATACCAATAACAAACTAATGCATACGCCTATGTATAATGTAGAATAAGTTAGTAGCGCGCCAATGTTGCAATCCGTTCACACCGCGAAAACTGCAAGGTCAGCAAATACCATCACGCTCGCAGATAGTCGCGCTCCATGGGATCCTGCAGACGGCAGCAAATCTCACGGTGCACCAGGAGTAAGAGAGAACGCACGTGATGCATCCGCTCGCACTGAGAACTGCAAGCTCAGCGCATTCCATCACGCTCGCAGTCAACCGTGCTCCACGGGAAACTGCAAGCACCAGCAGATCTCACAACGCCCAGAGAGAGAGACAGACTATCGTCAGCAGATGCGCTCTCCCTCGCACCAACGTCGCCCCTCCACCGGCCGGACTCGACGCGCCAAGGAAACGCGGACGGCTCTACACTCCAGTTCCAGACTCCGAGGAGAAACGACGTCTCCTATGAGAGTCCCGCGCATTAATAACTTCAACTTCTCGCGTGATACGCCTTGCTATTTCCAAATCGTATTCTTAGTCTAAATACCATATCGTTAATTGTAGATTCTAAGTGTTTAGTGTAACCAATTTATAAATAGAATATATTATTATTATTTTTACCTAATTGCACCGTGAACGTTATTGTGTATTACCGAGACCCAACGTCCTCATCCGCGTCGGGAGTTCATACTGTTAAAGTTCCCACAAATAAATATATGTTCCGAACGTGCTTCGCTAACGTACCACAAGGCATCAGAAGCAGCTCTTTCCAGGCGACTCGGCGGAACTAGCCAACCTCCTGCAACTCCCTCATCACACCTAAACACAATATCAAATCAAGTGCATCATTCAACACCGATGAGTAATAGCTATAAGTAAATTTGTTAGATTTTGTGCATTCTGTTCGTCGGGCCTCGTTCAGATTCGGACGTACGTACCGTTTGGGACGGAAAGATCGCGATTAAAGGGAAGCCCAGCCCGGGACGTGACATATTTAGCTTCAGATTCATGCGAAATACACGAATTAGCTTTAAATCAACGCGAAACATACGATTTAGCTTCAATATCATGCGATATACACGATTTCGCTTCAAATTCGTGCGAAATAGCGATTTTAAACAAACGATTTAGCTTCAAATTCATGTGATATTAACAATTTAGCTTCAGATTAATGCGAAATACACGAATTAGCTTTAAATCAACGCGAAACATACGATTTAGCAGAAATATCATGCGATATACACGATTTCGCTTCAAATTCTTGCGAAAAAGCGATTTTAAACAAATGATTTAGCTTCAAATTCATGCGAAATGAACAATTTTGCTTCAGATTCATGCGAAATACACGAATTAGCTTTAAATTAATGCGAAACATACGATTTATCGTCAATATCATGCGAAACACACGATTTCGCTTCAAATTCGTGCGAAATAGCGATTTTAAACAAACGATTTAGCTTCAAATTCATGTGATATGAACAATTTAGCTTCAGATTAATGCGAAATACACGAATTAGCTCTAAATCAACGCGAAACATACGATTTAGCAGAAATATCATGCGATATACACGATTTCGCTTCAAATTCTTGCGAAATAGCGATTTTAAACAAACGATTTAGCTTCAAATTCATGTGATATGAACTATTTAACTTCAGATTCATGCGAAATACACGAATTAGCTCTAAATCAACGCGAAACATACGATTTAGCAGAAATATCATGCGATATACACGATTTCGCTTCAAATTCTTGCGAAATAGCGATTTTAAACAAACGATTTAGCTTCAAATTCATGTGATATGAACTATTTAACTTCAGATTCATGCGAAATACACGAATTAGCTTTAAATCAACGCGAAACATACGATTTAACTTCAATATCAAGCGATATACACGATTTCGCTTCAAATTCGTGAGAAATAGCGATTTTAAACAAACGATTTAGCTTCAAATTCATGCGAAATGAATAATTTAGCTTCAGATTCATGCGAAATACACGAATTAGCTTTAAATCAACGCGAAACATACGATTTAGCTTCAATATCATGCGATATACACGATTTCGCTTCAAATTCGTGCGAAATAGCGATTTTAAACAAACGATTTAGCTTCAAATTCATGTGATATGAACTATTTAACTTCAGATTCATGCGAAATACACGAATTAGCTCTAAATCAACGCGAAACATACGATTTAACTTCAATATCAAGCGATATACACGATTTCGCTTCAAATTCGTGAGAAATAGCGATTTTAAACAAACGATTTAGCTTCAAATTCATGCGAAATGAATAATATAGCTTCAGATTCATGCGAAATACACGAATTAGCTTTAAATCAACGCGAAACATACGATTTAGCTTCAATATCATGCGATATACACGATTTCGCTTCAAATTCGTGCGAAATAGCGATTTTAAACAAACGATTTAGCTTCAAATTCATGTGATATTAACAATTTAGCTTCAGATTAATGCGAAATACACGAATTAGCTTTAAATCAACGCGAAACATACGATTTAGCAGAAATATCATGCGATATACACGATTTCGCTTCAAATTCTTGCGAAAAAGCGATTTTAAACAAATGATTTAGCTTCAAATTCATGCGAAATGAACAATTTTGCTTCAGATTCATGCGAAATACACGAATTAGCTTTAAATCAATGCGAAACATACGATTTATCGTCAATATCATGCGAAACACACGATTTCGCTTCAAATTCGTGCGATATAGCGATTTTAAACAAACGATTTAGCTTCAAATTCATGTGATATGAACAATTTAGCTTCAGATTAATGCGAAATACACGAATTAGCTCTAAATCAACGCGAAACATACGATTTAGCAGAAATATCATGCGATATACACGATTTCGCTTCAAATTCTTGCGAAATAGCGATTTTAAACAAACGATTTAGCTTCAAATTCATGTGATATGAACTATTTAACTTCAGATTCATGCGAAATACACGAATTAGCTCTAAATCAACGCGAAACATACGATTTAGCAGAAATATCATGCGATATACACGATTTCGCTTCAAATTCTTGCGAAATAGCGATTTTAAACAAACGATTTAGCTTCAAATTCATGTGATATGAACTATTTAACTTCAGATTCATGCGAAATACACGAATTAGCTTTAAATCAACGCGAAACATACGATTTAACTTCAATATCAAGCGATATACACGATTTCGCTTCAAATTCGTGAGAAATAGCGATTTTAAACAAACGATTTAGCTTCAAATTCATGCGAAATGAACAATTTTGCTTCAGATTCATGCGAAATACACGAATTAGCTTTAAATCAACGCGAAACATACGATTTAGCAGAAATATCATGCGATATACACGATTTCGCTTCAAATTCTTGCGAAATAGCGATTTTAAACAAACGATTTAGCTTCAAATATCATGTGATATGAACTATTTAACTTCAGATTCATGCGAAATACACGAATTAGCTCTAAATCAACGCGAAACATACGATTTAGCAGAAATATCATGCGATATACACGATTTCGCTTCAAATTCTTGCGAAATAGCGATTTTAAACAAACGATTTAGCTTCAAATTCATGTGATATGAACTATTTAACTTCAGATTCATGCGAAATACACGAATTAGCTTTAAATCAACGCGAAACATACGATTTAACTTCAATATCAAGCGATATACACGATTTCGCTTCAAATTCGTGAGAAATAGCGATTTTAAACAAACGATTTAGCTTCAAATTCATGCGAAATGAATAATTTAGCTTCAGATTCATGCGAAATACACGAATTAGCTTTAAATCAACGCGAAACATACGATTTAGCTTCAATATCATGCGATATACACGATTTCGCTTCAAATTCGTGCGAAATAGCGATTTTAAACAAACGATTTAGCTTCAAATTCATGTGATATTAACAATTTAGCTTCAGATTAATGCGAAATACACGAATTAGCTTTAAATCAACGCGAAACATACGATTTAGCAGAAATATCATGCGATATACACGATTTCGCTTCAAATTCTTGCGAAAAAGCGATTTTAAACAAATGATTTAGCTTCAAATTCATGCGAAATGAACAATTTTGCTTCAGATTCATGCGAAATACACGAATTAGCTTTAAATCAACGCGAAACATACGATTTAGCAGAAATATCATGCGATATACACGATTTCGCTTCAAATTCTTGCGAAATAGCGATTTTAAACAAACGATTTAGCTTCAAATTCATGTGATATGAACTATTTAACTTCAGATTCATGCGAAATACACGAATTAGCTTTAAATCAACGCGAAACATACGATTTAACTTCAATATCAAGCGATATACACGATTTCGCTTCAAATTCGTGAGAAATAGCGATTTCAAACAAACCATTTAGCTTCAAATTCATGCGAAATGGACAATTTAGCTTCAGATTCATGCGAAATACACGAATTAGCTTTAAATCAACGCGAAACATACGATTTAACTTCAATATCAAGCGATATACACGATTTCGCTTCAAATTCTTGCAAAATAGCGATTTTAAACAAACGATTTAGCTTCAAATTCATTCGAAATGAACAATTTAGCTTCAGATTCATGCGATATACACGAATTAGCTTTAAATCAATGCGAAACATACGATTTATCGTCAATATCATGCGAAACACACGATTTCGCTTCAAATTCGTGCGAAATAGAGATTTTAAACAAAGATTTAGCTTCAAATTCATGCGAAATGAACAATTTGGCTTCAGATTAATGCGAAATACACGAATTAGCTTTAAATCAACGCGAAACATACGATTTAGCTTCAATATCATGCGATATACACGATTTCGCTTCAAATTCGTGCGAAATAGCGATTTTAAACAAATGATTTAGCTTCAAATTCATGTGATATGAACAATTTAGCTTCAGATTAATGCGAAATACACGAATTAGCTTTAAATCCACGCGAAACATATGATTTAACTTCAATATCAAGCGATATACACGATTTCGCTTCAAATTCGTGAGAAATAGCGATTTTAAACAAACAATTTAGCTTCAAATTCATGCGAGATGAACAATTTAGCTTCAGATTCATGCGAAATACACGAATTAGCTTTAGATCAACGCGAAACATACGATTTAGCAGAAATATCATGCGATATACACGATTTCGCTTCAAATTCGTGAGAAATAGCGATTTTAAACAAACGATTTAGCTTCAAATTCATGCGAAATGAACAATTTTGCTTCAGATTCATGCGAAATACACGAATTAGCTTTAAATCAATGCGAAACATACGATTTATCGTCAATATCATGCGAAACACACGATTTCGCTTCAAATTCGTGCGAAATAGCGATTTTAAACAAACGATTTAGCTTCAAATTCATGTGATATGAACAATTTAGCTTCAGATTAATGCGAAATACACGAATTAGCTCTAAATCAACGCGAAACATACGATTTAGCAGAAATATCATGCGATATACACGATTTCGCTTCAAATTCTTGCGAAATAGCGATTTTAAACAAACGATTTAGCTTCAAATTCATGTGATATGAACTATTTAACTTCAGATTCATGCGAAATACACGAATTAGCTCTAAATCAACGCGAAACATACGATTTAGCAGAAATATCATGCGATATACACGATTTCGCTTCAAATTCTTGCGAAATAGCGATTTTAAACAAACGATTTCGCTTCAAATTCATGTGATATGAACTATTTAACTTCAGATTAATGCGAAATACACGAATTAGCTTTAAATTAACGCGAAACATACGATTTAACTTCAATATCAAGCGATATACACGATTTCGCTTCAAATTCGTGAGAAATAGCGATTTTAAACAAACGATTTAGCTTCAAATTCATGCGAAATGAATAATTTAGCTTCAGATTCATGCGAAATACACGAATTAGCTTTAAATCAACGCGAAACATACGATTTAGCTTCAATATCATGCGATATACACGATTTCGCTTCAAATTCGTGCGAAATAGCTATTTTAAACAAACGATTTAGCTTCAAATTCATGTGATATTAACAATTTAGCTTCAGATTAATGCGTAATACACGAATTAGCTTTAAATCAACGCGAAACATACGATTTAGCAGAAATATCATGCGATATACACGATTTCGCTTCAAATTCTTGCGAAAAAGCGATTTTAAACAAATGATTTAGCTTCAAATTCATGCGAAATGAACAATTTTGCTTCAGATTCATGCGAAATACACGAATTAGCTTTAATCAACGCGAAACATACGATTTAGCAGAAATATCATGCGATATACACGATTTCGCTTCAAATTCTTGCGAAATAGCGATTTTAAACAAACGATTTAGCTTCAAATTCATGTGATATGAACTATTTAACTTCAGATTCATGCGAAATACACGAATTAGCTCTAAATCAACGCGAAACATACGATTTAGCAGAAATATCATGCGATATACACGATTTCGCTTCAAATTCTTGCGAAATAGCGATTTTAAACAAACGATTTAGCTTCAAATTCATGTGATATGAACTATTTAACTTCAGATTCATGCGAAATACACGAATTAGCTTTAAATCAACGCGAAACATACGATTTAACTTCAATATCAAGCGATATACACGATTTCGCTTCAAATTCGTGAGAAATAGCGATTTTAAACAAACGATTTAGCTTCAAATTCATGCGAAATGAATAATTTAGCTTCAGATTCATGCGAAATACACGAATTAGCTTTAAATCAACGCGAAACATACGATTTAGCTTCAATATCATGCGATATACACGATTTCGCTTCAAATTCGTGCGAAATAGCGATTTTAAACAAACGATTTAGCTTCAAATTCGTGTGATATGAACAATTTAGCTTCAGATTAATGCAAAATACACGAATTAGCTTTAAATCAACGCGAAACATACGATTTAGCTTCAATATCATGCGACATACACCATTTCGCTTCAAATTCGTGCGAAATAGCGATTTTAAACAAACGATTTAGCTTCAAATTCATGCGAAATGAACAATTTAGCTTCAGATTCATGCGAAATACACGAATTAGCTTTAAATCAACGCGAAACATACGATTTAGCTTCAATATCATGCGATATACACGATTTCGCTTCAAATTCGTGCGAAATAGCGGTTTTAAACAAACGATTTAGCTTCAAATTCATGTGATATTAACAATTTAGCTTCAGATTAATGCGAAATACACGAATTAGCTTTAAATCAACGCGATACATACGATTTAGCAGAAATATCATGCGATATACAAGATTTCGCTTCAAATTCTTGCGAAATAGCGATTTTAAACAAACGATTTAGCTTCAAATTCATGCGAAATGAACAATTTTGCTTCAGATTCATGCGAAATACACGAATTAGCTTTAAATCAACGCGAAACACACGATTTAGCTTCAATACCATGCGAAACACATGATTTCGATTCAAATTCGTGCGAAATAGAGATTTTAAACAAACGATTTAGCTTCAAATTCATGCGAAATGAACAATTTAGCTTCAGATTCATGCGAAATGCACGAATTAGCTTTAAATCAACGCGAAACATACGATTTAGCTTCAAGATCATGCGATATACACGATTTCGCTTCAAATTCGAGCGAAATAGCGATTTTAAACAAACGATTTAGCTTCAAATTCATGTGATATGAACTATTTAACTTCAGAATCATGCGAAATACACGAATTAGCTTTAAATCAACGCGAAAAATTCGATATAACTTCAATATCAAGCGATATACACGATTTCGCTTCAAATTCGGGGGGAAATAGCTATTTTAAACAAACAATTTAGCTTCAAATTCATGCGAAATGAACAATTTAGCTTCAGATTCATGCGAAATACACGAATTAGCTTTGAATCAACGCGAAACATACGATTTAGCTTCAATATCATGCGATATACACCATTTCGCTTCAAATTCGTGCGAAATAGCGATTTTAAACAAACGATTTAGCTTCAAATTCATGCGAAATGAACAATTTAGCTTCAGATTCATGCGAAATACACGAATTAGCTTTAAATCTACGCGAAACATACGATTTAGCTTCAATATCATGCGATATACACAATTTCGCTTCAAATTCGTGCGAAATAGCGATTTTAAACAAACGATTTAGCTTCAAATTCATGCGAGATGAACAATTTAGCTTCAGATTCATGCGAAATACACGAATTAGCTTTAGATCAACGCGAAACATACGATTTAGCAGAAATATCATGCGATATACACGATTTCGCTTCAAATTCGTGAGAAATAGCGATTTTAAACAAACGATTTAGCTTCAAATTCATGTGATATGAACTATTTAACTTCAGATTCATGCGAAATACACGAATTAGCTCTAAATCAACGCGAAACATACGATTTAGCAGAAATATCATGCGATATACACGATTTCGCTTCAAATTCTTGCGAAATAGCGATTTTAAACAAACGATTTCGCTTCAAATTCATGTGATATGAACTATTTAACTTCAGATTAATGCGAAATACACGAATTAGCTTTAAATTAACGCGAAACATACGATTTAACTTCAATATCAAGCGATATACACGATTTCGCTTCAAATTCGTGAGAAATAGCGATTTTAAACAAACGATTTAGCTTCAAATTCATGCGAAATGAATAATTTAGCTTCAGATTCATGCGAAATACACGAATTAGCTTTAAATCAACGCGAAACATACGATTTAGCTTCAATATCATGCGATATACACGATTTCGCTTCAAATTCGTGCGAAATAGCTATTTTAAACAAACGATTTAGCTTCAAATTCATGTGATATTAACAATTTAGCTTCAGATTAATGCGTAATACACGAATTAGCTTTAAATCAACGCGAAACATACGATTTAGCAGAAATATCATGCGATATACACGATTTCGCTTCAAATTCTTGCGAAATAGCGATTTTAAACAAACGATTTAGCTTCAAATTCATGTGATATGAACTATTTAACTTCAGATTCATGCGAAATACACGAATTAGCTCTAAATCAACGCGAAACATACGATTTAGCAGAAATATCATGCGATATACACGATTTCGCTTCAAATTCTTGCGAAATAGCGATTTTAAACAAACGATTTAGCTTCAAATTCATGTGATATGAACTATTTAACTTCAGATTCATGCGAAATACACGAATTAGCTTTAAATCAACGCGAAACATACGATTTAACTTCAATATCAAGCGATATACACGATTTCGCTTCAAATTCGTGAGAAATAGCGATTTTAAACAAACGATTTAGCTTCAAATTCATGCGAAATGAATAATTTAGCTTCAGATTCATGCGAAATACACGAATTAGCTTTAAATCAACGCGAAACATACGATTTAGCTTCAATATCATGCGATATACACGATTTCGCTTCAAATTCGTGCGAAATAGCGATTTTAAACAAACGATTTAGCTTCAAATTCGTGTGATATGAACAATTTAGCTTCAGATTAATGCAAAATACACGAATTAGCTTTAAATCAACGCGAAACATACGATTTAGCTTCAATATCATGCGACATACACTATTTCGCTTCAAATTCGTGCGAAATAGCGATTTTAAACAAACGATTTAGCTTCAAATTCATGCGAAATGAACAATTTAGCTTCAGATTCATGCGAAATACACGAATTAGCTTTAAATCAACGCGAAACATACGATTTAGCTTCAATATCATGCGATATACACGATTTCGCTTCAAATTCGTGCGAAATAGCGGTTTTAAACAAACGATTTAGCTTCAAATTCATGTGATATTAACAATTTAGCTTCAGATTAATGCGAAATACACGAATTAGCTTTAAATCAACGCGATACATACGATTTAGCAGAAATATCATGCGATATACACGATTTCGCTTCAAATTCTTGCGAAATAGCGATTTTAAACAAACGATTTAGCTTCAAATTCATGCGAAATGAACAATTTTGCTTCAGATTCATGCGAAATACACGAATTAGCTTTAAATCAACGCGAAACACACGATTTAGCTTCAATACCATGCGAAACACATGATTTCGATTCAAATTCGTGCGAAATAGAGATTTTAAACAAACGATTTAGCTTCAAATTCATGCGAAATGAACAATTTAGCTTCAGATTCATGCGAAATGCACGAATTAGCTTTAAATCAACGCGAAACATACGATTTAGCTTCAAGATCATGCGATATACACGATTTCGCTTCAAATTCGAGCGAAATAGCGATTTTAAACAAACGATTTAGCTTCAAATTCATGTGATATGAACTATTTAACTTCAGAATCATGCGAAATACACGAATTAGCTTTAAATCAACGCGAAAAATTCGATATAACTTCAATATCAAGCGATATACACGATTTCGCTTCAAATTCGGGGGGAAATAGCTATTTTAAACAAACAATTTAGCTTCAAATTCATGCGAAATGAACAATTTAGCTTCAGATTCATGCGAAATACACGAATTAGCTTTGAATCAACGCGAAACATACGATTTAGCTTCAATATCATGCGATATACACCATTTCGCTTCAAATTCGTGCGAAATAGCGATTTTAAACAAACGATTTAGCTTCAAATTCATGCCAAATGAACAATTTAGCTTCAGATTCATGCGAAATACACGAATTACCTTAAATCAACGCTAAACATACGATTTAGCAGAAATATCATGCGATATACACGATTTCGCTTCAAATTCTTGCGAAATAGCGATTTTAAACAAACGATTTAGCTTCAAATTCATGTGATATGAACTATTTAACTTCAGATTCATGCGAAATACACGAATTAGCTCTAAATCAACGCGAAACATACGATTTAGCAGAAATATCATGCGATATACACGATTTCGCTTCAAATTCTTGCGAAATAGCGATTTTAAACAAACGATTTAGCTTCAAATTCATGTGATATGAACTATTTAACTTCAGACTCATGCGAAATACACGAATTAGCTTTAAATCAACGCGAAACATACGATTTAACTTCAATATCAAGCGATATACACGATTTCGCTTCAAATTCGTGAGAATTAGCGATTTTAAACAAACGATTTAGCTTCAAATTCATGCGAAATGAATAATTTAGCTTCAGATTCATGCGAAATACACGAATTAGCTTTAAATCAACGCGAAACATACGATTTAGCTTCAATATCATGCGATATACACGATTTCGCTTCAAATTCGTGCGAAATAGCGATTTTAAACAAACGATTTAGCTTCAAATTCATGTGATATTAACAATTTAGCTTCAGATTAATGCGAAATACACGAATTAGCTTTAAATCAACGCGAAACATACGATTTAGCAGAAATATCATGCGATATACACGATTTCGCTTCAAATTCTTGCGAAAAAGCGATTTTAAACAAATGATTTAGCTTCAAATTCATGCGAAATGAACAATTTTGCTTCAGATTCATGCGAAATACACGAATTAGCTTTAAATCAACGCGAAACATACGATTTAGCAGAAATATCATGCGATATACACGATTTCGCTTCAAATTCGTGAGAAATAGCGATTTTAAACAAACGATTTAGCTTCAAATTCATGCGAAATGAACAATTTAGCTTCAGATTCATGCGAAATACACGAATTAGCTTTGAATCAACGCGAAACATACGATTTAGCTTGAATATCATGCGATATACACGATTTCGCTTCAAATTCGTGCGAAATAGCGATTTTAAACAAACGATTTAGCTTCAAATTCATGCGAAATGAACAATTTTGCTTCAGATTCATGCGAAATACACGAATTAGCTTTAAATCAACGCGAAACACACGATTTAGCTTCAATACCATGCGAAACACATGATTTCGATTCAAATTCGTGCGAAATAGAGATTTTAAACAAACGATTTAGCTTCAAATTCATGCGAAATGAACAATTTAGCTTCAGATTCATGCGAAATGCACGAATTAGCTTTAAATCAACGCGAAACATACGATTTAGCTTCAAGATCATGCGATATACACGATTTCGCTTCAAATTCGAGCGAAATAGCGATTTTAAACAAACGATTTAGCTTCAAATTCATGTGATATGAACTATTTAACTTCAGAATCATGCGAAATACACGAATTAGCTTTAAATCAACGCGAAAAATTCGATATAACTTCAATATCAAGCGATATACACGATTTCGCTTCAAATTCGGGGGGAAATAGCTATTTTAAACAAACAATTTAGCTTCAAATTCATGCGAAATGAACAATTTAGCTTCAGATTCATGCGAAATACACGAATTAGCTTTAAATCAACGCGATACATACGATTTAGCTTCAATATCAAGCGATATACACGATTTCGCTTCAAATTCTTGCGAAATAGCGATTTTAAACAAACGATTTAGCTTCAAATTCATGCGAAATGAACAATTTAGCTTCAGATTCATGCGAAATACACGAATTAGCTTTAAATCAATGCGAAACATACGATTTATCGTCAATATCATGCGAAACACACGATTTCGCTTCAAATTCGTGCGAAATAGAGATTTTAAACAAAGATTTAGCTTCAAATTCATGCGAAATGAACAATTTGGCTTCAGATTAATGCGAAATACACGAATTAGCTTTAAATCAACGCGAAACATACGATTTAGCAGAAATATCATGCGATATACACGATTTCGCTTCAAATTCTTGCGAAATAGCGATTTTAAACAAACGATTTAGCTTCAAATTCATGTGATATGGACTATTTAACTTCAGATTCATGCGAAATACACGAATTAGCTTTAAATCAACGCGAAACATACGATTTAACTTCAATATCACGCGATATACACGATTTCGCTTCAAATTCGTGAGAAATAGCGATTTTAAACAAACGATTTAGCTTCAAATTCATGCGAAATGAATAATTTAGCTTCAGATTCATGCGAAATACACGAATTAGCTTTAAATCAACGCGAAACATACGATTTAGCTTCAATATCATGCGATATACACGATTTCGCTTCAAATTAGTGCGAAATAGCGATTTTAAACAAACGATTTAGCTTCAAATTCATGTGATATTAACAATTTAGCTTCAGATTAATGCGAAATACACGAATTAGCTTTAAATCAACGCGAAACATACGATTTAGCAGAAATATCATGCGATATACACGATTTCGCTTCAAATTCTTGCGAAAAAGCGATTTTAAACAAACGATTTAGCTTCAAATTCATGTGATATGGACTATTTAACTTCAGATTCATGCGAAATACACGAATTAGCTTTAAATCAACGCGAAACATACGATTTAACTTCAATATCACGCGATATACACGATTTCGCTTCAAATTCGTGAGAAATAGCGATTTTAAACAAACGATTTAGCTTCAAATTCATGCGAAATGAATAATTTAGCTTCAGATTCATGCGAAATACACGAATTAGCTTTAAATCAACGCGAAACATACGATTTAGCTTCAATATCATGCGATATACACGATTTCGCTTCAAATTAGTGCGAAATAGCGATTTTAAACAAACGATTTAGCTTCAAATTCATGTGATATTAACAATTTAGCTTGCGATTAATGCGAAATACACGAATTAGCTTTAAATCAACGCGAAACATACGATTTAGCAGAAATATCATGCGATATACACGATTTCGCTTCAAATTCTTGCGAAAAAGCGATTTTAAACAAATGATTTAGCTTCAAATTCATGCGAAATGAACAATTTTGCTTCAGATTCATGCGAAATACACGAATTAGATTTAAATCAATGCGAAACATACGATTTATCGTCAATATCATGCGAAACCCACGATTTCGCATCAAATTCGTGCGAAATAGCGATTTTAAACAAACGATTTAACTTCAAATTCATGTGATATGAACAATTTAGCTTCAGATTCATGCGAAATACACGAATTAGCTCTAAATCAACGCGAAACATACGATTTAGCAGAAATATCATGCGATATACACGATTTCGCGTCAAATTCGTGCGAAATAGAGATTTTAAACAAAGATTTAGCTTCAAATTCATGCGAAATGAACAATTTGGCTTCAGATTAATGCGAAATACACGAATTAGCTTTAAATCAACGCGAAACATACGATTTAGCAGAAATATCATGCGATATACACGATTTCGCTTCAAATTCGTGAGAAATAGCGATTTTAAACAAACGATTTAGCTTCAAATTCATGTGATATGAACTATTTAACTTCAGATTCATGCGAAATACACGAATTAGCTCTAAATCAACGCGAAACATACGATTTAGCAGAAATATCATGCGATATACACGATTTCGCTTCAAATTCTTGCGAAATAGCGATTTTAAACAAACGATTTAGCTTCAAATTCATGTGATATGGACTATTTAACTTCAGATTCATGCGAAATACACGAATTAGCTTTAAATCAACGCGAAACATACGATTTAACTTCAATATCACGCGATATACACGATTTCGCTTCAAATTCGTGAGAAATAGCGATTTTAAACAAACGATTTAGCTTCAAATTCATGCGAAATGAATAATTTAGCTTCAGATTCATGCGAAATACACGAATTAGCTTTAAATCAACGCGAAACATACGATTTAGCTTCAATATCATGCGATATACACGATTTCGCTTCAAATTAGTGCGAAATAGCGATTTTAAACAAACGATTTAGCTTCAAATTCATGTGATATTAACAATTTAGCTTCAGATTAATGCGAAATACACGAATTAGCTTTAAATCAACGCGAAACATACGATTTAGCAGAAATATCATGCGATATACACGATTTCGCTTCAAATTCTTGCGAAAAAGCGATTTTAAACAAATGATTTAGCTTCAAATTCATGCGAAATGAACAATTTTGCTTCAGATTCATGCGAAATACACGAATTAGATTTAAATCAATGCGAAACATACGATTTATCGTCAATATCATGCGAAACAAACGATTTCGCATCAAATTCGTGCGAAATAGCGATTTTAAACAAACGATTTAGCTTCAAATTCATGTGATATGAACAATTTAGCTTCAGATTCATGCGAAATACACGAATTAGCTCTAAATCAACGCGAAACATACGATTTAGCAGAAATATCATGCGATATACACGATTTCGCTTCAAATTCTTGCGAAATAGCGATTTTAAACAAACGATTTAGCTTCAAATTCATGTGATATGAACTATTTAACTTCAGATTCATGCGAAATACACGAATTAGCTTTAAATCAACGCGAAACATACGATTTAACTTCAATATCAAGCGATATACACGATTTAGCTTCAAATTCGTGAGAAATAGCGATTTTAAACAAACGATTTAGCTTCAAATTAATGCGAAATGAATAATTTAGCTTCAGATTCATGCGAAATACACGAATTAGCTTTAAATCAACGCGAAACATACGATTTAGTTTCAATATCATGCGATATACACGATTTCGCTTCAAATTCGTGAGCTTTAAATCAACGCAAAACATACGATTTAGCAGAAATATCATGCGATATACACGATTTCGCTTCAAATTCTTGCGAAAAAGCGATTTTAAACAAATGATTTAGCTTCAAATTCATGCGAAATGAACAATTTTGCTTCAGATTCATGCGAAATACACGAATTAGCTTTAAATCAACGCGAAACATACGATTTAGCAGAAATATCATGCGATATACACGATTTCGCTTCAAATTCGTGAGAAATAGCGATTTTAAACAAACGATTTAGCTTCAAATTCATGCGAAATGAACAATTTAGCTTCAGATTCATGCGAAATACACGAATTAGCTTTGAATCAACGCGAAACATACGATTTAGCTTGAATATCATGCGATATACACGATTTCGCTTCAAATTCGTGCGAAATAGCGATTTTAAACAAACGATTTAGCTTCAAATTCATGTGATATGAACAATTTAGCTTCAGATTAATGCAAAATACACGAATTAGCTTTAAATCAACGCGAAACATACGATTTAGCTTCAATATCATGCGATATACACCATTTCGCTTCAAATTCGTGCGAAATAGCGATTTTAAACAAACGATTTAGCTTCAAATTCATGCGAAATGAACAATTTAGCTTCAGATTCATGCGAAATACACGAATTACCTTAAATCAACGCGAAACATACGATTTAGCAGAAATATCATGCGATATACACGATTTCGCTTCAAATTCTTGCGAAAAAGCGATTTTAAACAAACGATTTAGCTTCAAATTCATGTGATATGGACTATTTAACTTCAGATTCATGCGAAATACACGAATTAGCTTTAAATCAACGCGAAACATACGATTTAACTTCAATATCACGCGATATACACGATTTCGCTTCAAATTCGTGAGAAATAGCGATTTTAAACAAACGATTTAGCTTCAAATTCATGCGAAATGAATAATTTAGCTTCAGATTCATGCGAAATACACGAATTAGCTTTAAATCAACGCGAAACATACGATTTAGCTTCAATATCATGCGATATACACGATTTCGCTTCAAATTAGTGCGAAATAGCGATTTTAAACAAACGATTTAGCTTCAAATTCATGTGATATTAACAATTTAGCTTCAGATTAATGCGAAATACACGAATTAGCTTTAAATCAACGCGAAACATACGATTTAGCAGAAATATCATGCGATATACACGATTTCGCTTCAAATTCTTGCGAAAAAGCGATTTTAAACAAATGATTTAGCTTCAAATTCATGCGAAATGAACAATTTTGCTTCAGATTCATGCGAAATACACGAATTAGATTTAAATCAACGCGAAACATACGATTTAGCAGAAATATCATGCGATATACACGATTTCGCTTCAAATTCGTGCGAAATAGCGGTTTTAAACAAACGATTTAGCTTCAAATTCATGTGATATGAACAATTTAGCTTCAGATTCATGCGAAATACACGAATTAGCTCTAAATCAACGCGAAACATACGATTTAGCAGAAATATCATGCGATATACACGATTTCGCGTCAAATTCGTGCGAAATAGAGATTTTAAACAAAGATTTAGCTTCAAATTCATGCGAAATGAACAATTTGGCTTCAGATTAATGCGAAATACACGAATTAGCTTTAAATCAACGCGAAACATACGATTTAGCAGAAATATCATGCGATATACACGATTTCGCTTCAAATTCGTGAGAAATAGCGATTTTAAACAAACGATTTAGCTTCAAATTCATGTGATATGAACTATTTAACTTCAGATTCATGCGAAATACACGAATTAGCTCTAAATCAACGCGAAACATACGATTTAGCAGAAATATCATGCGATATACACGATTTCGCTTCAAATTCTTGCGAAATAGCGATTTTAAACAAACGATTTAGCTTCAAATTCATGTGATATGGACTATTTAACTTCAGATTCATGCGAAATACACGAATTAGCTTTAAATCAACGCGAAACATACGATTTAACTTCAATATCACGCGATATACACGATTTCGCTTCAAATTCGTGAGAAATAGCGATTTTAAACAAACGATTTAGCTTCAAATTCATGCGAAATGAATAATTTAGCTTCAGATTCATGCGAAATACACGAATTAGCTTTAAATCAACGCGAAACATACGATTTAGCTTCAATATCATGCGATATACACGATTTCGCTTCAAATTAGTGCGAAATAGCGATTTTAAACAAACGATTTAGCTTCAAATTCATGTGATATTAACAATTTAGCTTCAGATTAATGCGAAATACACGAATTAGCTTTAAATCAACGCGAAACATACGATTTAGCAGAAATATCATGCGATATACACGATTTCGCTTCAAATTCTTGCGAAAAAGCGATTTTAAACAAATGATTTAGCTTCAAATTCATGCGAAATGAACAATTTTGCTTCAGATTCATGCGAAATACACGAATTAGATTTAAATCAATGCGAAACATACGATTTATCGTCAATATCATGCGAAACAAACGATTTCGCATCAAATTCGTGCGAAATAGCGATTTTAAACAAACGATTTAGCTTCAAATTCATGTGATATGAACAATTTAGCTTCAGATTCATGCGAAATACACGAATTAGCTCTAAATCAACGCGAAACATACGATTTAGCAGAAATATCATGCGATATACACGATTTCGCTTCAAATTCTTGCGAAATAGCGATTTTAAACAAACGATTTAGCTTCAAATTCATGTGATATGAACTATTTAACTTCAGATTCATGCGAAATACACGAATTAGCTTTAAATCAACGCGAAACATACGATTTAACTTCAATATCAAGCGATATACACGATTTAGCTTCAAATTCGTGAGAAATAGCGATTTTAAACAAACGATTTAGCTTCAAATTAATGCGAAATGAATAATTTAGCTTCAGATTCATGCGAAATACACGAATTAGCTTTAAATCAACGCGAAACATACGATTTAGTTTCAATATCATGCGATATACACGATTTCGCTTCAAATTCGTGAGCTTTAAATCAACGCGAAACATACGATTTAGCAGAAATATCATGCGATATACACGATTTCGCTTCAAATTCTTGCGAAAAAGCGATTTTAAACAAATGATTTAGCTTCAAATTCATGCGAAATGAACAATTTTGCTTCAGATTCATGCGAAATACACGAATTAGCTTTAAATCAACGCGAAACATACGATTTAGCAGAAATATCATGCGATATACACGATTTCGCTTCAAATTCGTGAGAAATAGCGATTTTAAACAAACGATTTAGCTTCAAATTCATGCGAAATGAACAATTTAGCTTCAGATTCATGCGAAATACACGAATTAGCTTTGAATCAACGCGAAACATACGATTTAGCTTGAATATCATGCGATATACACGATTTCGCTTCAAATTCGTGCGAAATAGCGATTTTAAACAAACGATTTAGCTTCAAATTCATGTGATATGAACAATTTAGCTTCAGATTAATGCAAAATACACGAATTAGCTTTAAATCAACGCGAAACATACGATTTAGCTTCAATATCATGCGATATACACCATTTCGCTTCAAATTCGTGCGAAATAGCGATTTTAAACAAACGATTTAGCTTCAAATTCATGCGAAATGAACAATTTAGCTTCAGATTCATGCGAAATACACGAATTACCTTAAATCAACGCGAAACATACGATTTAGCAGAAATATCATGCGATATACACGATTTCGCTTCAAATTCTTGCGAAATAGCGATTTTAAACAAACGATTTAGCTTCAAATTCATGTGATATGAACTATTTAACTTCAGATTCATGCGAAATACACGAATTAGCTCTAAATCAACGCGAAACATACGATTTAGCAGAAATATCATGCGATATACACGATTTCGCTTCAAATTCTTGCGAAATAGCGATTTTAAACAAACGATTTAGCTTCAAATTCATGTGATATGAACTATTTTAACTTCAGACTCATGCGAAATACACGAATTAGCTTTAAATCAACGCGAAACATACGATTTAACTTCAATATCAAGCGATATACACGATTTCGCTTCAAATTCGTGAGAATTAGCGATTTTAAACAAACGATTTAGCTTCAAATTCATGCGAAATGAATAATTTAGCTTCAGATTCATGCGAAATACACGAATTAGCTTTAAATCAACGCGAAACATACGATTTAGCTTCAATATCATGCGATATACACGATTTCGCTTCAAATTCGTGCGAAATAGCGATTTTAAACAAACGATTTAGCTTCAAATTCATGTGATATTAACAATTTAGCTTCAGATTAATGCGAAATACACGAATTAGCTTTAAATCAACGCGAAACATACGATTTAGCAGAAATATCATGCGATATACACGATTTCGCTTCAAATTCTTGCGAAAAAGCGATTTTAAACAAATGATTTAGCTTCAAATTCATGCGAAATGAACAATTTTGCTTCAGATTCATGCGAAATACACGAATTAGCTTTAATCAACGCGAAACATACGATTTAGCAGAAATATCATGCGATATACACGATTTCGCTTCAAATTCGTGAGAAATAGCGATTTTAAACAAACGATTTAGCTTCAAATTCATGCGAAATGAACAATTTAGCTTCAGATTCATGCGAAATACACGAATTAGCTTTGAATCAACGCGAAACATACGATTTAGCTTGAATATCATGCGATATACACGATTTCGCTTCAAATTCGTGCGAAATAGCGATTTTAAACAAACGATTTAGCTTCAAATTCATGTGATATGAACAATTTAGCTTCAGATTAATGCAAAATACACGAATTAGCTTTAAATCAACGCGAAACATACGATTTAGCTTCAATATCATGCGACATACACCATTTCGCTTCAAATTCGTGCGAAATAGCGATTTTAAACAAACGATTTAGCTTCAAATTCATGCGAAATGAACAATTTAGCTTCAGATTCATGCGAAATACACGAATTAGCTTTAAATCAACGCGAAACATACGATTTAGCTTCAATATCATGCGATATACACGATTTCGCTTCAAATTCGTGCGAAATAGCGGTTTTAAACAAACGATTTAGCTTCAAATTCATGTGATATGAACAATTTAGCTTCAGCTTAATGCGAAATACACGAATTAGCTTTAAATCAACGCGAAACATACGATTTAGCAGAAATATCATGCGATATACACGATTTCGCTTCAAATTCTTGCGAAATAGCGATTTTAAACAAACGATTTAGCTTCAAATTCATGCGAAATGAACAATTTTGCTTCAGATTCATGCGAAATACACGAATTAGCTTTAAATCAACGCGAAACACACGATTTAGCTTCAATACCATGCGAAACACATGATTTCGATTCAAATTTCCGTGCGAAATAGAGATTTTAAACAAACGATTTAGCTTCAAATTCATGCGAAATGAACAATTTAGCTTCAGATTCATGCGAAATGCACGAATTAGCTTTAAATCAACGCGAAACATACGATTTAGCTTCAAGATCATGCGATATACACGATTTCGCTTCAAATTCGAGCGAAATAGCGATTTTAAACAAACGATTTAGCTTCAAATTCATGTGATATGAACTATTTAACTTCAGAATCATGCGAAATACACGAATTAGCTTTAAATCAACGCGAAAAATTCGATATAACTTCAATATCAAGCGATATACACGATTTCGCTTCAAATTCGGGGGAAATAGCTATTTTAAACAAACAATTTAGCTTCAAATTCATGCGAAATGAACAATTTAGCTTCAGATTCATGCGAAATACACGAATTAGCTTTAAATCAACGCGATACATACGATTTAGCTTCAATATCAAGCGATATACACGATTTCGCTTCAAATTCTTGCGAAATAGTGATTTTAAACAAACGATTTAGCTTCAAATTCATGCGAAATGAACAATTTAGCTTCAGATTCATGCGAAATACACGAATTAGCTTTAAATCAATGCGAAACATACGATTTATCGTCAATATCATGCGAAACACACGATTTCGCTTCAAATTCGTGCGAAATAGAGATTTTAAACAAAGATTTAGCTTCAAATTCATGCGAAATGAACAATTTGGCTTCAGATTAATGCGAAATACACGAATTAGCTTTAAATCAACGCGAAACATACGATTTAGCAGAAATATCATGCGATATACACGATTTCGCTTCAAATTCTTGCGAAATAGCGATTTTAAACAAACGATTTAGCTTCAAATTCATGTGATATGGACTATTTAACTTCAGATTCATGCGAAATACACGAATTAGCTTTAAATCAACGCGAAACATACGATTTAACTTCAATATCACGCGATATACACGATTTCGCTTCAAATTCGTGAGAAATAGCGATTTTAAACAAACGATTTAGCTTCAAATTCATGCGAAATGAATAATTTAGCTTCAGATTCATGCGAAATACACGAATTAGCTTTAAATCAACGCGAAACATACGATTTAGCTTCAATATCATGCGATATACACGATTTCGCTTCAAATTAGTGCGAAATAGCGATTTTAAACAAACGATTTAGCTTCAAATTCATGTGATATTAACAATTTAGCTTCAGATTAATGCGAAATACACGAATTAGCTTTAAATCAACGCGAAACAGACGATTTAGCAGAAATATCATGCGATATACACGATTTCGCTTCAAATTCTTGCGAAAAAGCGATTTTAAACAAATGATTTAGCTTCAAATTCATGCGAAATGAACAATTTTGCTTCAGATTCATGCGAAATACACGAATTAGATTTAAATCAATGCGAAACATACGATTTATCGTCAATATCATGCGAAACCCACGATTTCGCATCAAATTCGTGCGAAATAGCGATTTTAAACAAACGATTTAGCTTCAAATTCATGTGATATGAACAATTTAGCTTCAGATTCATGCGAAATACACGAATTAGCTCTAAATCAACGCGAAACATACGATTTAGCAGAAATATCATGCGATATACACGATTTCGCTTCAAATTCTTGCGAAATAGCGATTTTAAACAAACGATTTAGCTTCAAATTCATGTGATATGAACTATTTAACTTCAGATTCATGCGAAATACACGAATTAGCTTTAAATCAACGCGAAACATACGATTTAACTTCAATATCAAGCGATATACACGATTTAGCTTCAAATTCGTGAGAAATAGCGATTTTAAACAAACGATTTAGCTTCAAATTAATGCGAAATGAATAATTTAGCTTCAGATTCATGCGAAATACACGAATTAGCTTTAAATCAACGCGAAACATACGATTTAGTTTCAATATCATGCGATATACACGATTTCGCTTCAAATTCGTGCGAAATAGCGATTTTAAACAAACGATTTAGCTTCAAATTCATGTGATATTAACAATTTAGCTTCAGATTAATGCGAAATACACGAATTAGCTTTAAATCAACGCGAAACATACGATTTAGCAGAAATATCGTGCGATATACACGATTTCGCTTCAAATTCTTGCGAAAAAGCGATTTTAAACAAATGATTTAGCTTCAAATTCATGCGAAATGAAAAATTTTGCTTCAGATTCATGCGAAATACACGAATTAGCTTTAAATCAACGCGAAACATACGATTTAGCAGAAATATCATGCGATATACACGATTTCGCTTCAAATTCGTGAGAAATAGCGATTTTAAACAAACGATTTAGCTTCAAATTCATGCGAAATGAACAATTTAGCTTCAGATTCATGCGAAATACACGAATTACCTTAAATCAACGCGAAACATACGATTTAGCTTCAATATCATGCAATATACACGATTTCGCTTCAAATTCGTGCGAAATAGCGGTTTTAAACAAACGATTTAGCTTCAAATTCATGCGAAATGAACAATTTAGCTTCAGATTCATGCGAAATACACGAATTAGATTTAAATCAACCCGAAACATACGATTTAGCTTCAATATCATGCGATATACACGATTTCGCTTCAAATTCTTGCGAAATAGCGATTTTAAACAAACGATTTAGCTTCAAATTCATGTGATATGAACTATTTAACTTCAGATTCATGCGAAATACACGAATTAGCTCTAAATCAACGCGAAACATACGATTTAGCAGAAATATCATGCGATATACACGATTTCGCTTCAAATTCTTGCGAAATAGCGATTTTAAACAAACGATTTAGCTTCAAATTCATGTGATATGAACTATTTAACTTCAGATTCATGCGAAATACACGAATTAGCTTTAAATCAACGCGAAACATACGATTTAACTTCAATATCAAGCGATATACACGATTTCGCTTCAAATTCGTGAGAAATAGCGATTTTAAACAAACGATTTAGCTTCAAATTCATGCGAAATGAATAATTTAGCTTCAGATTCATGCGAAATACACGAATTAGCTTTAAATCAACGCGAAACATACGATTTAGCTTCAATATCATGCGATATACACGATTTCGCTTCAAATTCGTGCGAAATAGCGATTTTAAACAAACGATTTAGCTTCAAATTCATGTGATATGAACTATTTAACTTCAGATTCATGCGAAATACACGAATTAGCTCTAAATCAACGCGAAACATACGATTTAGCAGAAATATCATGCGATATACACGATTTCGCTTCAAATTCTTGCGAAATAGCGATTTTAAACAAACGATTTAGCTTCAAATTCATGTGATATGAACTATTTAACTTCAGATTCATGCGAAATACACGAATTAGCTTTAAATCAACGCGAAACATACGATTTAACTTCAATATCAAGCGATATACACGATTTCGCTTCAAATTCGTGAGAAATAGCGATTTTAAACAAACGATTTAGCTTCAAATTCATGCGAAATGAATAATATAGCTTCAGATTCATGCGAAATACACGAATTAGCTTTAAATCAACGCGAAACATACGATTTAGCTTCAATATCATGCGATATACACGATTTCGCTTCAAATTCGTGCGAAATAGCGATTTTAAACAAACGATTTAGCTTCAAATTCATGTGATATTAACAATTTAGCTTCAGATTAATGCGAAATACACGAATTAGCTTTAAATCAACGCGAAACATACGATTTAGCAGAAATATCATGCGATAAACACGATTTCGCTTCAAATTCTTGCGAAAAAGCGATTTTAAACAAATGATTTAGCTTCAAATTCATGCGAAATGAACAATTTTGCTTCAGATTCATGCGAAATACACGAATTAGCTTTAAATCAATGCGAAACATACGATTTATCGTCAATATCATGCGAAACACACGATTTCGCTTCAAATTCGTGCGATATAGCGATTTTAAACAAACGATTTAGCTTCAAATTCATGTGATATGAACAATTTAGCTTCAGATTGATGCGAAATACACGAATTAGCTCTAAATCAACGCGAAACATACGATTTAGCAGAAATATCATGCGATATACACGATTTCGCTTCAAATTCTTGCGAAATAGCGATTTTAAACAAACGATTTAGCTTCAAATTCATGTGATATGAACTATTTAACTTCAGATTCATGCGAAATACACGAATTAGCTCTAAATCAACGCGAAACATACGATTTAGCAGAAATATCATGCGATATACACGATTTCGCTTCAAATTCTTGCGAAATAGCGATTTTAAACAAACGATTTAGCTTCAAATTCATGCGAAATGAACAATTTAGCTTCAAATTAATGCGAAATACACGAATTAGCTTTAAATAAACGCGAAACATACGATTTAGCAGAAATATCATGCGATATACACGATTTCGCTTCAAATTCGTGAGAAATAGCGATTTTAAACAAACGATTTAGCTTCAAATTCATGCGAAATGAACAATTTAGCTTCAGATTCATGCGAAATACACGAATTAGCTTTAAATCAACGCGAAACATACGATTTAGCAGAAATATCATGCGATATACACGATTTCGCTTCAAATTCTTGCGAAATAGCGATTTTAAACAAACGATTTAGCTTCAAATTCATGCGAAATGAACAATTTTGCTTCAGATTCATGCGAAATACACGAATTAGCTTTAAATCAACGCGAAACATACGATTTAGCAGAAATATCATGCGATATACACGTTTTCGCTTCAAATTCTTGCGAAATAGCGATTTTAAACAAACGATTTAGCTTCAAATATCATGTGATATGAACTATTTAACTTCAGATTCATGCGAAATACACGAATTAGCTCTAAATCAACGCGAAACATACGATTTAGCAGAAATATCATGCGATATACACGATTTCGCTTCAAATTCGTGAGAAATAGCGATTTTAAACAAACGATTTAGCTTCAAATTCATGTGATATGAACTATTTAACTTCAGATTCATGCGAAATACACGAATTAGCTCTAAATCAACGCGAAACATACGATTTAGCTTCAATATCATGCGATATACACGATTTCGCTTCAAATTCGTGCGAAATAGCGATTTTAAACAAACGATTTAGCTTCAAATGCATGTGATATTAACAATTTAGCTTCAGATTAATGCGAAATACACGAATTAGCTTTAAATCAACGCGAAACATACGATTTAGCAGAAATATCATGCGATATACACGATTTCGCTTCAAATTCTTGCGAAAAAGCGATTTTAAACAAATGATTTAGCTTCAAATTCATGCGAAATGAACAATTTTGCTTCAGATTCATGCGAAATACACGAATTAGCTTTAAATCAATGCGAAACATACGATTTATCGTCAATATCATGCGAAACACACGATTTCGCTTCAAATTCGTGCGAAATAGCGATTTTAAACAAACGATTTAGCTTCAAATTCATGTGATATGAACAATTTAGCTTCAGATTAATGCGAAATACACGAATTAGCTCTAAATCAACGCGAAACATACGATTTAGCAGAAATATCATGCGATATACACGATTTCGCTTCAAATTCTTGCGAAATAGCGATTTTAAACAAACGATTTAGCTTCAAATTCATGTGATATGAACTATTTAACTTCAGATTCATGCGAAATACACGAATTAGCTCTAAATCAACGCGAAACATACGATTTAGCAGAAATATCATGCGATATACACGATTTCGCTTCAAATTCTTGCGAAATAGCGATTTTAAACAAACGATTTCGCTTCAAATTCATGTGATATGAACTATTTAACTTCAGATTAATGCGAAATACACGAATTAGCTTTAAATTAACGCGAAACATACGATTTAACTTCAATATCAAGCGATATACACGATTTCGCTTCAAATTCGTGAGAAATAGCGATTTTAAACAAACGATTTAGCTTCAAATTCATGCGAAATGAATAATTTAGCTTCAGATTCATGCGAAATACACGAATTAGCTTTAAATCAACGCGAAACATACGATTTAGCTTCAATATCATGCGATATACACGATTTCGCTTCAAATTCGTGCGAAATAGCTATTTTAAACAAACGATTTAGCTTCAAATTCATGTGATATTAACAATTTAGCTTCAGATTAATGCGTAATACACGAATTAGCTTTAAATCAACGCGAAACATACGATTTAGCAGAAATATCATGCGATATACACGATTTCGCTTCAAATTCTTGCGAAAAAGCGATTTTAAACAAATGATTTAGCTTCAAATTCATGCGAAATGAACAATTTTGCTTCAGATTCATGCGAAATACACGAATTAGCTTTAAATCAACGCGAAACATACGATTTAGCAGAAATATCATGCGATATACACGATTTCGCTTCAAATTCTTGCGAAATAGCGATTTTAAACAAACG
>NW_027477842.1:0-53979 GCF_051020955.1 Megalopta genalis | reverse complement strand
TATATCGCTTATATCCCAAGTGTTTGAAGATAAATCATTTGTTTCGCCTGGATTTGAAGCTAAACCTTCTACATCGCATTGATTTGCAGCTATATCATGTGCTTCGCTTGGATTTGTAGGTAAACCTTCTACATCGCGTTGATTTGAAGCTAAATAATGTGTTCCGCTTGGATTTGAAGCTAACTCGTTTGTTTCGTCTGCATTTGAAGCTATATCGCTTATATCCCAAGTGTTTGAAGCTAAATCATTTGTTTCGCCTGGATTTGAAGCTAAAACTTCTACACCGCATTGATTTGCAGCTAAATCATGTGTTTCGCATGGATTTGAAGCTAACTCGTTTGTTTCGTCTGCATTTGAAACTATGTCACTTATATCGCAAGTATCTGAAGCTAAATCATTGGTTTCGCATGGATTTGAAGCTAAACCTTCTACATCGCATTGATTTGCTGCTAAATCATGTGTTTCGCATGGATTTGAAGCTAATTCGTTTGTTACGCATGCAGTTGAATCTAAATAACGTATATCACAAGTATTTGTAGCTAAACCATTTGTTTCGCATGTATTTAAAGCTAAACCTTCTATATCGCATTGATTTGCTGCTAAATCATGTGTTTCGCATGGATTTTAAGCTAACTCGTTTGTTTCGTCTGCATTTGAAACTATGTCACTTATATCGCAAGTATCTGAAGCTAAATCATTGGTTTCGCATGGATTTGAAGCTATACCTTCTACATCGCATTGATTTGCTGCTAAATCATGTGTTTCGCATGGATTTGAAGCTAACTCGTTCGTTTCTCCTGCATTTCATGCTATATCACTTATATCGCAAGTATCTGAAGCTAAATCATATGTGTCGTATGGATTTGAAGCTAAACCTTCTACATAGCATTGATTTGAAGCTCAATCATGTTTTTCGCATGGATTTGAAGCTAAACCTTCTACATCGCATTGATTTGCAGCTAAATCATGTGTTTCGCATGGATTTGAAGATAACTCGTTTGTTTCACATGCAGTTGATGCTAAATCATATATATCACAAGTATCAGAAGTTAAACCATTTGTTTGCATGAATTTGAACCTAAACCATGTGTTTCGCATGAATTTGAAGCTAAATCTTGTCCTTCGCATGCATTACAAGCTAAATCATGTGTTTCGCATGGATTTTTAGCTAAACCTTCTACATAGCATTGATTTGAAGCTCAATCATGTGTTTTGCATGGATTTGAAGCTAACTCGTTTGTATCGACTGCATTTGAAGCTATATCACTTATATCCTAAGTGTTTGAAACTAAATCATTTGTTTCGCATAGATTTAAAGCTAAACCTTCTACATCGCATTTATTTGAAGCTTAATCATGTGATTCGCTTGGATTTGAAGCTAACTCGTTTGTTTCGTCTTCATTTGAATCTATATCACTTATATCGCAAGTATTTGAGGAAAAATCATGTGTTTTGCATGGATTTGAAGCTAAACCTTCTACATCGCATTCATTTGCAGCTAAATCATGTGTTTCGCATATATTTGAAGCTAAGCCTTATACTTCGCATCGATTTGAAGCTAAATGATATGTATCGCATGCGTTTTGAAGCTAACTCGTTTGTTTAGTCTGCATTCGAAGCTATATCACTTATATTCGCAAGTATCTGAACGTAAATCATTTGTTTCGCATGGATTTGAATCTTATCCTTCTACTTCGAATGGATATAAAGCTAAATAATGTGTTCGGCTTGTATTTGAAGCTAACTTGTTTGTTTCGTCTGCATATAAAACTATGTCACTTATATCGCAAGTATCTGAAGCTAAATCATTGGCTTCGCATGGATTTGAAGCTAAACCTTCTACATCGCATTGATTTGCAGCTAAATAATGTGTTTCGCATGGATTTGAAGCTAACTCGTTCGTTTCTCCTGCATTTCATGCTATACCACTTATATCGCAAGTATCTGAAACTAAATCATATGTGTCGTATGGATTTGAAGCTAAACTTCTACATAGCATTGATTTGAAGCTCAATCATGTGTTTCGCATGGATTTGAAGCTAAACCTTCTACATCGCATTGATTTGCAGCTAAATCATGTGTTTCTCATGGATTTGAAGATAACTCGTTTGTTTCACATGCAGTTGATGCTAAATCATATATATCACAAGTATCAGAAGCTAAACCATTTGTTTGCATGAATTTGTGCCTAAACCATGTGTTTCGCATGAATTTGAACCTAAATCTTGTCTTTCGCATGCATTACAAGCTCAATCATTTGTGTCGCATGGATTTGAAGTTAAACCTTCTACATAGCATTGATTTGAAGCTTAATCATGTGTTTAGCATGGATTTGAAACTAACTCGTTTGTTTGGACTGCATTTGAAGCTATATCACTTATATCCCAAGTGTTTGAAGCTAAATCATTTGTATCGCATGGATTTGAAGCTGAACATTCCACATCGCACTGATTTGAAGTTAAATCATGAGTTTCGCTCGAATTTGAAGCTAAACATTCTACATCGCATTTATTTGAAGCTAAATCATGTGATTCGCTTGGATTTGAAGCTAACTGGTATGTTTCGTTTGCATTCGAAGCTATATCACTTATATCGCAAGCATCTGAAGCTAAATCATTGGTTTCGCATGGATTTAATGCTAAACCTTCTACATCGAATAGATTTGAAGCTAACTCGTTTGTTTCGTCTGCATTTGAAGCTATATCGCTTATATCCCAAGTGTTTGAAGCTAAATCATTTGTTTCGCCTGGATTTGAAGCTAAAACTTCTACACCGCATTGATTTGCAGCTAAACCATGTGTTTCGCATGGATTTGAAGCTAACTCGTTCGTTTCGCCTGCATTTCATGCCATATCACTTATATCGCAAGTATCAGAAGCCAAATCATATGTGTCGCATGGATTTGAAGCTAAACCTTCTACATAGCATTGATTTGAAGCTCAATCATGTTTTTCGCATGGATTTGAAGCTAAACCTTCTACATCGCATTGATTTGCAGCTAAATCATGTGTTTCGCATGGATTTGAAGATAACTCGTTTGTTTCACATGCAGTTGATGCTAAATCATATATATCACAAGTATCAGAAGTTAAACCATTTGTTTGCATGAATTTGAACCTAAACCATGTGTTTCGCATGAATTTGAAGCTAAATCTTGTCCTTCGCATGCATTACAAGCTAAATCATGTGTTTCGCATGGATTTTTAGCTAAACCTTCTACATAGCATTGATTTGAAGCTCAATCATGTGTTTTGCATGGATTTGAAGCTAACTCGTTTGTATCGACTGCATTTGAAGCTATATCACTTATATCCTAAGTGTTTGAAACTAAATCATTTGTTTCGCATAGATTTAAAGCTAAACCTTCTACATCGCATTTATTTGAAGCTAAATCATGTGATTCGCTTGGATTTGAAGCTAAAACTTCTACACCGCATTGATTTGCAGCTAAACCATGTGTTTCGCATGGATTTGAAGCTAACTCGTTCGTTTCGCCTGCATTTCATGCCATATCACTTATATAGCAAGTATCAGAAGCCAAATCATATGTGTCGCATGGATTTGAAGCTAAACCTTCTACATAGCATTGATTTGAAGCTCAATCATGTTTTTCGCATGGATTTGAAGCTAAACCTTCTACATCGCATTGATTTGCAGCTAAATCATGTGTTTCGTATGGACTTGAAGATAACTCGTTTGTTTCACATGCAGTTGATGCTAAATCATATATATCACAAGTATCAGAAGTTAAACCATTTGTTTGCATGAATTTGAACCTAAACCATGTTTTTCGCATGAATTTGAAGCTAAATCTTGTCCTTCGCATGCATTACAAGCTAAATCATGTGTTTCGCATGGATTTTTAGCTAAACCTTCTACATAGCATTGATTTGAAGCTCAATCATGTGTTTTGCATGGATTTGAAGCTAACTCGTTTGTATCGACTGCATTTGAAGCTATATCACTTATATCCTAAGTGTTTGAAACTAAATCATTTGTTTCGCATAGATTTAAAGCTAAACCTTCTACATCGCATTTATTTGAAGCTAAATCATGTGATTCGCTTGGATTTGAAGCTAACTCGTTTGTTTCGTCTTCATTTGAATCTATATCACTTATATCGCAAGTATTTGAGGAAAAATCATGTGTTTTGCATGGATTTGAAGCTAAACCTTCTACATCGCATTCATTTGCAGCTAAATCATGTGTTTCGCATAGATTTGTAGCTAAGCCTTATACTTCGCATCGATTTGAAGCTAAATGATATGTATCGCATGCGTTTTGAAGCCTAACTCGTTTGTTTAGTCTGCATTCGAAGCTTTATCACTTATATCGCAAGTATCTGGAAGTAAATCATTTGTTTCGCATGGATTTGAATCTTACCCTTCTACTTCGAATGGATATAAAGCTAAATAATGTGTTCCGCTTGTATTTGAAGCTAACTTGTTTGTTTCGTCTGCATATAAAACTATGTCACTTATATCGCAAGTATCTGAAGCTAAATCATTGGCTTCGCATGGATTTGAAGCTAAACCTTCTACATCGCATTGATTTGCTGCTAAATAATGTGTTTCGCATGGATTTGAAGCTAACTCGTTCGTTTCTCCTGCATTTCATGCTATACCACTTATATCGCAAGTATCTGAAACTAAATCATATGTGTCGTATGGATTTGAAGCTAAACCTTCTACATAGCATTGATTTGAAGCTCAATCATGTGTTTCGCATGGATTTGAAGCTAAACCTTCTACATCGCATTGATTTGCAGCTAAATCATGTGTTTCTCATGGATTTGAAGATAACTCGTTTGTTTCACATGCAGTTGATGCTAAATCATATATATCACAAGTATCAGAAGCTAAACCATTTGTTTGCATGAATTTGTACCTAAACCATGTGTTTCGCATGAATTTGAACCTAAATCTTGTCTTTCGCATGCATTACAAGCTCAATCATTTGTGTCGCATGGATTTGAAGTTAAACCTTCTACATAGCATTGATTTGAAGCTTAATCATGTGTTTAGCATGGATTTGAAGCTAACTCGTTTGTTTGGACTGCATTTGAAGCTATATCACTTATATCCCAAATGTTTGAAGCTAAATCATTTGTATCGCATGGTTTTGAAGCTGAACATTCCACATCGCACTGATTTGAAGTTAAATCATGATTTTCGCTCGAATTTGAAGCTAAACCTTCTACATCGCATTGATTTGAAGCTAAATCATGTGTTTCGCATGGATTTGAAGCTAACTCGTTTGTTTCGCATGCAGTTGAAACTAAATCATGTTTATCACATGTGTCTGAAGCTAAACCATTTGTGTCGCACGGATTTGAAGCTAAACCTTCTACATCGCATTGATTTGCTGCTAAATCATGTGTTTCGTATGGATTTGAAGCTAATTCGTTTGTTACGCATGCAGTTGAATCTAAATAACGTATATCACAAGTATTTGTAGCTAAACCATTTGTTTCGCATGTATTTAAAGCTAAACCTTCTACATCGCATTGATTTGCTGCTAAATCATGTGATTCGCATGGAATTGAATATAACTGGTTTGTTTCGTCTGCATTTGAAACTATGCCACTTATATCGCAAGTATCTGAAGCTTAATCATTGGTTTCGCATGAATTTGAACCTAAACCTTCTACATCGCATTGATTTGCTTCTAAATCATGTGTTTCGCATGGAATGAATCTAACTGGTTTGTTTCGTCTGCATTTGAAACTATGCCACTTATATCGCAAGTATCTGAAGCTAAATCATTTGTTTCGCATGGATTTGAAGCTAAACCTTCTACACCGCATTGATATGAAGGTAAATCGTGTGTTTCGCTTGGTTTTGAAGCTAACTCGTTTGTTGCGTATGCAGTTGAAGCTATATCACCTATATCCCAAGCGTTTGAAGCTCAATCTTTTGTATCGCATGGATTCGAATCTAAACCTTCTAAATCGCATTGATTTCATGCTAAATCATGTGATTCGCTTGGATTTGGTGCTAACTCGTCTGTTTCGTCTGCATTTGAAACTATATCACTTATATCGCAAGTATCTGAAGCTAAATCATTGGTTTCGCATGGATTTGAAGCTAAACCTTCTACATCGCATTGATTTGCTGCTAAATCATGTGTTTCGCATGGATTTTAAGCTAACTCGTTTGTTTCGTCTGCATTTGACACTATGTCACTTATATCGCAAGTATCTGAAGCTAAATCATTGGTTTCGCATGGATTTGAAGCTAAACCTTCTACATCGCATTGATTTGCTGCTAAATCATGTGTTTCGCTTGGATTTGAAGCTAATTCGTTTGTTACGCATGCAGTTGAATCTAAATAACGTATATCACAAGTATTTGTAGCTAAACCATTTGTTTCGCATGTATTTAAAGCTAAACCTTCTACATCGCATTGATTTGCTGCTAAATCATGTGTTTCGCATGGAATTGAATCTAACTGGTTTGTTTCGTCTGCATTTGAATCTATGCCACTTATATCGCAAGTATCTGAAGCTTAATCATTGGTTTCGCATGAATTTGAACCTAAACCTTCTACATCGCATTGATTTGCTTCTAAATCATGTGTTTCGCATGGAATGAATCTAACTGGTTTGTTTCGTCTGCATTTGAAACTATGCCACTTATATCGCAAGTATCTGAAGCTTAATCATTGGTTTCGCATGAATTTGAACCTAAACCTTCTACATCGCATTGATTTGCTGCTAAATCATGTGTTTCGCTTGGATTTGAAGCTAATTCGTTTGTTACGCATGCAGTTGAATCTAAATAACGTATATCACAAGTATTTGTAGCTAGACCATTTGTTTCGCATGGATTTAAAGCTAAACCTTCTACATCGCATTGATTTGCTTCTAAATCATGTGTTTCGCATGGAATGAATCTAACTGGTTTGTTTCGTCTGCATTTGACACTATGCCACTTATATCGCAAGTATCTGAAGCTAAATCATTTGTTTCGCATGGATTTGAAGCTAAACCTTCTACACCGCATTGATATGAAGGTAAATCGTGTGTTTCTCTTGGTTTTGAAGCTATCTCGTTTGTTGCGTATGCAGTTGAAGCTATATCACCTATATCCCGAGTGTTTGAAGCTCAATCTTTTGTATCGCATGGATTTGAAGCTAAACCTTCTACACCGCATTCATATGAAGCTAAATCATGTGTTTCGCTTGGTTTTGAAGCTAACTCGTTTGTTGCGTATGCAGTTGAAGCTATATCACCTATATCCCAAGAGTTTGAAGCTCAATCTTTTGTATCGCATGGATTTGAAGCTAAACCTTCTAAATCTCATTGATTTCATGCTAAATCATGTGATTCGCTTGGATTTGGTGCTAACTCGTATGTTTCTTCTGCATTTGAAGCTATGTCACTTATATCGCAAGTATCCGAATCTAAATCATTGATTTCGCATGGATTTGAAGCTAAACCTTCTACGTCGCATTGATTTGCAGCTAAATCATGTGTTTCGCATGGATTTTAAGCTATCTCGTTTGTTTCGTCTGCATTTGAAACTATGTCACTTATATCGCAAGTATCTGAAGCTAAATCATTGGTTTCGCATGGATTTGAAGCTAAACCTTTTACATCGCATTGATTTGCTGCTAAATCATGTGTTTCGCATGGATTTTAATCTAACTCGTTTGTTTTGTATGCATATATAGCTATGTCAATTATATTGCAAGTATCTGAAGATAAATCATTGGTTTCGCATGGATTTGAAGCTAAACCTGCTACATCGCATTGATTTGCAGCTAAATCATGTGTTTCGCATGGATTTTAAGCTAAACCTTGTACATAGCATTGATTTGAAGCTTAACCATGTGTTTCGCATGAATTTGAAGTTAAATCATGTGGTTCGCATGGGTTTTGAAGCTAAGCCTTCTACTTCGCATTGATTTGAAGCTAAATCATTTGTGTCGCATGTATTTGAAGCTAATCCTTCTACTTCGCATTGATTTGAAGCTAAATCATGTTTATCCCATGGATTTTGAAGCTAACTCGTTTGTTTCGTTTGCATTTGAAGCTGTATCACTTATATCCCAAGTGTTTGAAGCTAAATCATTTGTTTCACATGGATTTGAAGCTAAACCTTGTACATGGCATTTATTTGAAGCTAAATCATGTGTTTCGCTCGGATATGAAGCTAACTCGTTTGTTTCGTCTGCATTTGAAGCTATATCACTTATATCGCAATTATCTGAAGCTAAATCATTTGTTTCGCATGGATTTGAAGCTAAACCTTCAACATCGTATTGATTTCAAGCTAAATCATTTATATGGCATGGATCTTGAAGCTAACTCGCCTGATTCTTCTGCATTTGAAGCAGTATCACTAATATCCCAAGTGTTTGAATCTACATCATTTGTTTCGCATGGATTTGAAGCTAAACCTTCTACATCGCATTGATTTGAAGCTAAATCATGTGTACCGCATGGGTTTTTGTAGCTAACTCGTTTGTTACGTCTGCTTTTGAAGCTATATTACCTATATTGCAAGTATCTGAAGCAAAATCATTTGTTCCGCATGGATTTCAAGTTAAGCCTTCTATTCCTCGTTGATTTGAAGCTAAATCATGTGTATCGCATGGATTTTGAAGCTAACTCGATTGATCCGTCAGCATTTGTAGCTATATCACTTATATCCCAAGTGTTTGAAGCTAAAACATTTATTTCGCATGGATATGAAGCAAAATCTTCTACATCGCATTGATTTGAAGCTAAATCATGTGTTTCGCTTGGATAAGAAGCTAAATCTTCTACATCGCATAGATTTGAAGCTAAATCATGTTTTTCGCATGGATTTGAAGCTAACTCGTTCGTTTCGCCTGCATTTGATGCTATATCGCTTATATCGCAAGTATGTAAAGCTAAATCTGGTTTCGCATGGATTTGAAGCTAAACCTTTTACATCTCATTGATTTGCAGCTAAATCATGTGTTTCGCATGGATTTTAAGCTATCTCGTTTGTTTCGTCTGCATTTGAAACTATGTCACTTATATCGCAAGTATCTGAAGCTAAATCATTGGTTTCGCATGGATTTGAAGCTAAACCTTTTACATCGCATTGATTTGCTGCTAAATCATGTGTTTCGCATGGATTTTAATCTAACTCGTTTGTTTCGTATGCATATATAGCTATGTCAATTATATTGCAAGTATCTGAAGATAAATCATTGGTTTCGCATGGATTTGAAGCTAAACCTTCTACATCGCATTGATTTGCAGCTAAATCATGTGTTTCGCATGGATTTTAAGCTAACTCGTTTGTTTCGTCTGCATTAGAAGCTATATCGCTTATATCCCAAGTGTTTGAAGATAAATCATTTGTTTCGCCCGGATTTGAAGCTAAACCTTCTACATCGCATTGATTTGCAGCTAAATCATGTGCTTCGCTTGGATTTGTAGGTAAACCTTCTACATCGCGTTGATTTGAAGCTAAATAATGTGTTCCGCTTGGATTTGAAGCTAACTCGTTTGTTTCGTCTGCATTTGGAGCTATATCGCTTATATCCCAAGTGTTTGAAGCTAAATCATTTGTTTCGCCTGGATTTGAAGCTAAAACTTCTACACCGCATTGATTTGCAGCTAAATCATGTGTTTCGCATGGATTTGAAGCTAACTCGTTTGTTTCGTCTGCATTTGAAACTATGTCACTTATATCGCAAGAATCTGAAGCTAAATCATTGGTTTCGCATGGATTTGAAGCTAAACCTTCTACATCGCATTGATTTGCTGCTAAATCATGTGTTTCGCATGGATTTGAAGCTAATTCGTTTGTTACGCATGCAGTTGAATCTAAATAACGTATATCACAAGTATTTGTAGCTAAACCATTTGTTTCGCATGAATTTAAAGCTAGACCTTCTACATCGCATTGATTTGCTGCTAAATCATGTGTTTCGCATGGATTTTAAGCTAACTCGTTTGTTTCGTCTGCATTTGAAACTATGTCACTTATATCGCAAGTATCTGAAGCTAAATCATTGGTTTCGCATGGATTTGAAGCTAAACCTTCTACATCGCATTGATTTGCTGCTAAATCATGTGTTTCGCATGGATTTGAATCTAATTCGTTTGTTACGCATGCAGTTGAATCTAAATAACGTATATCACAAGTATTTGTAGCTAAACCATTTGTTTCGCATGTATTTAAAGCTAAACCTTCTACATCGCATTGATTTGCTGCTAAATCATGTGTTTCGCATGGAATTGAATCTAACTGGTTTGTTTCGTCTGCATTTGAAACTATGCCACTTATATCGCAAGTATCTGAAGCTAAATCATTGGTTTCGCATGAATTTGAAGCTAAACCTTCTACATCGCATTGATTTGCTGCTAAATCATGTGTTTCGCATGGATTTTAATCTAACTCGTTTGTTTCGTATGCATATATAGCTATGTCAATTATATTGCAAGTATCTGAAGATAAATCATTGGTTTCGCATGGATTTGAAGCTAAACCTTCTACATCGCATTGATTTGCAGCTAAATCATGTGTTTCGCTTGGATTTTAAGCTAACTCGTTTGTTTCGTCTGCATTAGAAGCTATATCGCTTATATCCCAAGTGTTTGAATATAAATCATTTGTTTCGCCTGGATTTGAAGCTAAACCTTCTACATCGCATTGATTTGCAGCTATATCATGTGCTTCGCTTGGATTTGTAGGTAAACCTTCTACATCGCGTTGATTTGAAGCTAAATAATGTGTTCCGCTTGGATTTGAAGCTAACTCGTTTGTTTCGTCTGCATTTGAAGCTATATCGCTTATATCCCAAGTGTTTGAAGCTAAATCATTTGTTTCGCCTGGATTTGAAGCTAAAACTTCTACACCGCATTGATTTGCAGCTAAATCATGTGTTTCGCATGGATTTGAAGCTAACTCGTTTGTTTCGTCTGCATTTGAAACTATGTCACTTATATCGCAAGTATCTGAAGCTAAATCATTCGTTTCGCATGGATTTGAAGCTAAACCTTCTACATCGCATTGATTTGCTGCTAAATCATGTGTTTCGCATGGTTTTTAAGCTAACTCGTTTGTTTCGTCTGCATTTGAATCTATGTCACTTATATCGCAAGTATCTGAAGCTAAATCATTGGTTTCGCATGGATTTGAAGCTAAACCTTCTACATCGCATTGATTTGCTGCTAAATCATGTGTTTCGCTTGGATTTGAAGCTAATTCGTTTGTTACGCATGCAGTTGAATCTAAATAACGTATATCACAAGTATTTGTAGCTAAACCATTTGTTTCGCATGTATTTAAAGCTAAACCTTCTACATCGCATTGATTTGCTGCTAAATCATGTGTTTCGCATGGAATTGAATCTAACTGGATTGTTTCGTCTGCATTTGAAACTATGCCACTTATATCGCAAGTATCTGATGCTTAATCATTGGTTTCGCATGAATTTGAACCTAAACCTTCTACATCGCATTGATTTGCAGCTAAATCATGTGTTTCGCTTGGATTTGGTGCTAACTCGTTTGTTTCGTCTGCATTTGAAACTATGTCACTTATATCGCAAGTATCTGAAGCTAAATCATTGATTTCGCATGGATTTGATGCTAAACCTTCTACATCGCATTGATTTGCTGCTAAATCATGTGTTTCGCTTGGATTTGAAGCTAATTCGTTTGTTACGCATGCAGTTGAATCTAAATAACGTATATCACAAGTATTTGTAGCTAAACCATTTGTTTCGCATGTATTTAAAGCTAAACCTTCTACATCGCATTGATTTGCTGCTAAATGATGTGTTTCGCATGGAATTGAATCTAACTGGTTTGTTTCGTCTGCATTTGAAACTATGCCACTTATATCGCAAGTATCTGAAGCTTAATCATTGGTTTCGCATGAATTTGAACCTAAACCTTCTACATCGCATTGATTTGCTGCTAAATCATGTGTTTCGCTTGGATTTGAAGCTAATTCGTTTGTTACGCATGCAGTTGAATCTAAATAACGTATATCACAAGTATTTGTAGCTAGACCATTTGTTTCGCATGGATTTAAAGCTAAACCTTCTACATCGCATTGATTTGCTTCTAAATCATGTGTTTCGCATGGAATGAATCTAACTGGTTTGTTTCGTCTGCATTTGACACTATGCCACTTATATCGCAAGTATCTGAAGCTAAATCATTTGTTTCGCATGGATTTGAAGCTAAACCTTCTACACCGCATTGATATGCAGGTAAATCGTGTGTTTCTCTTGGTTTTGAAGCTATCTCGTTTGTTGCGTATGCAGTTGAAGCTATATCACCTATATCCCAAGTGTTTGAAGCTCAATCTTTTGTATCGCATGGATTTGAAGCTAAACCTTCTACACCGCATTGATATGAAGCTAAATCATGTGTTTCGCTTGGTTTTGAAGCTAACTCGTTTGTTGCGTATGCAGTTGAAGCTATATCACCTATATCCCAAGAGATTGAAGCTCAATCTTTTGTATCGCATGGATTTGAAGCTAAACCTTCTAAATCTCATTGATTTCATGCTAAATCATGTGATTCGCTTGGATTTGGTGCTAACTCGTATGTTTCTTCTTCATTTGAAGCTATGTCACTTATATCGCAAGTATCCGAATCTAAATCATTGATTTCGCATGGATTTGAAGCTAAACCTTCTACGTCGCATTGATTTGCAGCTAAATCATGTGTTTCGCATGGATTTTAAGCTAACTCGTTTGTTTCGTCTGCATTTGAAACTATGTCACTTATATCGCAAGTATCTGAAGCTAAATCATTGGTTTCGCATGGATTTGATGCTAAACCTTCTACATCGAATAGATTTGAAGCTAACTCGTTTGATTCGTCTTCATTTGCATCTATATCACTTATATCGCAAGTATTTGAGGAAAAATCATGTGTTTTGCATGGATTTGAAGCTAACTCGTTCGTTTATCCTGCATTTGAAGCTATATCACTTATATCGCATGTATGTGAACCTAAATCATTTGTTTCGCATTGATTTGCAGCTAAATCATGTGTTTCGCATGGATTTTAAGCTATCTCGTTTGTTTCGTCTGCATTTGAAACTATGTCACTTATATCGCAAGTATCTGAAGCTAAATCATTGGTTTCGCATGGATTTGAAGCTAAACCTTTTACATCGCATTGATTTGCTGCTAAATCATGTGTTTCGCATGGATTTTAATCTAACTCGTTTGTTTTGTATGCATATATAGCTATGTCAATTATATTGCAAGTATCTGAAGATAAATCATTGGTTTCGCATGGATTTGAAGCTAAACCTGCTACATCGCATTGATTTGCAGCTAAATCATGTGTTTCGCATGGATTTTAAGCTAAACCTTGTACATAGCATTGATTTGAAGCTTAACCATGTGTTTCGCATGAATTTGAAGTTAAATCATGTGGTTCGCATGGGTTTTGAAGCTAAGCCTTCTACTTCGCATTGATTTGAAGCTAAATCATTTGTGTCGCATGTATTTGAAGCTAATCCTTCTACTTCGCATTGATTTGAAGCTAAATCATGTTTATCCCATGGATTTTGAAGCTAACTCGTTTGTTTCGTTTGCATTTGAAGCTGTATCACTTATATCCCAAGTGTTTGAAGCTAAATCATTTGTTTCACATGGATTTGAAGCTAAACCTTGTACATGGCATTTATTTGAAGCTAAATCATGTGTTTCGCTCGGATATGAAGCTAACTCGTTTGTTTCGTCTGCATTTGAAGCTATATCACTTATATCGCAATTATCTGAAGCTAAATCATTTGTTTCGCATGGATTTGAAGCTAAACCTTCAACATCGTATTGATTTCAAGCTAAATCATTTATATGGCATGGATCTTGAAGCTAACTCGCCTGATTCTTCTGCATTTGAAGCAGTATCACTAATATCCCAAGTGTTTGAATCTACATCATTTGTTTCGCATGGATTTGAAGCTAAACCTTCTACATCGCATTGATTTGAAGCTAAATCATGTGTACCGCATGGGTTTTTGTAGCTAACTCGTTTGTTACGTCTGCTTTTGAAGCTATATTACCTATATTGCAAGTATCTGAAGCAAAATCATTTGTTCCGCATGGATTTCAAGTTAAGCCTTCTATTCCTCGTTGATTTGAAGCTAAATCATGTGTATCGCATGGATTTTGAAGCTAACTCGATTGATCCGTCAGCATTTGTAGCTATATCACTTATATCCCAAGTGTTTGAAGCTAAAACATTTATTTCGCATGGATTTGAAGCTAAACCTTCTACATCGCATTGATTTGCAGCTAAATCATGTGTTTCGCATGGATTTTGAAGCTAACTCGTTTGGTTCGTCTGCATTTGAGCTATATCACTTATATCGCAAGTGTTTGAAGCTCAAACATTTGTGTCGCATGGATTTGAAGCTAAACCTTCTACATCCCATTGATTTGAAGCTAAATCATGTGTTTCGCTCGTATTTGAAGCTAACTCGTTTGTTTCGTCTGCATTTGAAGCTGTATCACTTATATCGCAAGTATCTGAAGCTAAATCATTGGCTTCGCATGGATTTGAAGCTAAACCTTCTACATCGCATTGATTTGCTGCTAAATATTGTGTTTCGCATGGATTTGAAGCTAACTCGTTCGTTTCTCCTGCATTTCATGCTATACCACTTATATCGCAAGTATCTGAAACTAAATCATATGTGTCGTATGGATTTGAAGCTAAACCTTCTACATAGCATTGATTTGAAGCTCAATCATGTGTTTCGCATGGATTTGAAGCTAAACCTTCTACATCGCATTGATTTGCAGCTAAATCATGTGTTTCTCATGGATTTGAAGATAACTCGTTTGTTTCACATGCAGTTGATGCTAAATCATATATATCACAAGTATCAGAAGCTAAACCATTTGTTTGCATGAATTTGTACCTAAACCATGTGTTTCGCATGAATTTGAACCTAAATCTTGTCTTTCGCATGCATTACAAGCTCAATCATTTGTGTCGCATGGATTTGAAGTTAAACCTTCTACATAGCATTGATTTGAAGCTTAATCATGTGTTTAGCATGGATTTGAAGCTAACTCGTTTGTTTCGCATGCAGTTGAAACTAAATCATGTTTATCACATGTGTCTGAAGCTAAACCATTTGTGTCGCACGGATTTGAAGCTAAACCTTCTACATCGCATTGATTTGCTGCTAAATCATGTGTTTCGCATGGATTTGAAGCTAATTCGTTTGTTACGCATGCAGTTGAATCTAAATAACGTATATCACAAGTATTTGTAGCTAAACCATTTGTTTCGCATGTATTTAAAGCTAAACCTTCTACATCGCATTGATTTGCTGCTAAATCATGTGATTCGCATGGAATTGAATCTAACTGGTTTGTTTCGTCTGCATTTGAAACTATGCCACTTATATCGCAAGTATCTGAAGCTTAATCATTGGTTTCGCATGAATTTGAACCTAAACCTTCTACATCGCATTGATTTGCTTCTAAATCATGTGTTTCGCATGGAATGAATCTAACTGGTTTGTTTCGTCTGCATTTGAAACTATACCACTTATATCGCAAGTATCTGAAGCTAAATCATTGGTTTCGCATGGATTTGAAGCTAAACCTTCTACTTCGCATTGATTTGCTGCTACATCATGTGTTTCGCATGGATTTTAAGCTAACTCGTTTGTTTCGTCTGCTTTTGACAGTATGTCACTTATATCGCAAGTATCTGAAGCTAAATCATTGGTTTCGCATGGATTTGAAGCTAAACCTTCTACATCGCATTGATTTGCTGCTAAATCATGTGTTTCGCTTGGATTTGAAGCTAATTCGTTTGTTACGAATGCAGTTGAATCTAAATAACGTATATCACAAGTATTTGTAGCTAAACCATTTGTTTCGCATGTATTTAAAGCTAAACCTTCTACATCGCATTGATTTGCTGCTAAATCATGTGTTTCGCATGGAATTGAATCTAACTGGTTTGTTTCGTCTGCATTTGAAACTATGCCACTTATATCGCAAGTATCTGAAGCTTAATCATTGGTTTCGCATGAATTTGAACCTAAACCTTCTACATCGCATTGATTTGCTGCTAAATCATGTGTTTCGCTTGGATTTGAAGCTAATTCGTTTGGTACGCATGCAGTTGAATCTAAATAACGTATATCACAAGTATTTGTAGCTAGACCATTTGTTTCGCATGGATTTAAATCTAAACCTTCTACATCGCATTGATTTGCTTCTAAATCATGTGTTTCGCATGGAATGAATCTAACTGGTTTGTTTCGTCTGCATTTGACACTATGCCACTTATATCGCAAGTATCTGAAGCTAAATCATTTGTTTCGCATGGATTTGAAGCTAAACCTTCTACACCGCATTGATATGAAGGTAAATCGTGTGTTTCGCTTGGTTTTGAAGCTAACTCGTTTGTTGCGTATGCAGTTGAAGCTATATCACCTATATCCCAAGCGTTTGAAGCTCAATCTTTTGTATCGCATGGATTCGAAGCTAAACCTTCTAAATCGCATTGATTTCATGCTAAATCATGTGATTCGCTTGGATTTGGTGCTAACTCGTTTGTTTCTTCTGCATTTGAAGCTATGTCACTTATATCGCAAGTATCCGAATCTAAATCATTGATTTCGCATGGATTTGAAGCTAAACCTTCTACGTCGCATTGATTTGCAGCTAAATCATGTGTTTCGCATGGATTTTAAGCTAACTCGTTTGTTTCGTCTGCATTTGAAACTATGTCACTTATATCGCAAGTATCTGAAGCTAAATCATTGGTTTCGCATGGATTTGAAGCTAAACCTTTTACATCGCATTGATTTGCTGCTTAATCATGTGTTTCGCATGGATTTGAAGCTAAATCGTTTGTTTCGTCTGCATATATAGCTGTGTCAATTATATTGCAAGTATCTGAAGCTAAATCATTGGTTTCGCATGGATTTGAAGCTAAACCTTCTACATCGCATTGATTTGCAGCTAAAGCATGTGTTTCGCATGGATTTTAAGCTAAACCTTGTACATAGCATTGATTTGAAGCTTAACCATGTGTTTCGCATGAATTTGAAGTTAAATCATGTGGTTCGCATGGGTTTTGAAGCTAAGCCTTCTACTTCGCATTGATTTGAAGCTAAATCATTTGTGTCGCATGTATTTGAAGCTAATCCTTCTACTTCGCATTGATTTGAAGCTAAATCATGTTTATCCCATGGATTTTGAAGCTAACTCGTTTGTTTCGTTTGCATTTGAAGCTGTATCACTTATATCCCAAGTGTTTGAAGCTAAATCATTTGTTTCACATGGATTTGAAGCTAAACCTTGTACATGGCATTTATATGATGCTAAATCATGTGTTTCGCTCGGATATGAAGCTAACTCGTTTGTTTCGTCTGCATTTGAAGCTATATCACTTATATCGCAATTATCTGAAGCTAAATCATTTGTTTCGCATGGATTTGAAGATAAACCTTCAACATCGTATTGATTTCAAGCTAAATCATTTATATGGCATGGATCTTGAAGCTAACTCGCCTGATTCTTCTGCATTTGAAGCAGTATCACTAATATCCCAAGTGTTTGAAGCTAAATCATTTGTGTCGCATGTATTTGAAGCTAATCCTTCTACTTCGCATTGATTTGAAGCTAAATCATGTTTATCCCATGGATTTTGAAGCTAACTCGTTTGTTTCGTTTGCATTTGAAGCTGTATCACTTATATCCCAAGTGTTTGAAGCTAAATCATTTGTTTCACTTGGATTTGAAGCTAAACCTTGTACATGGCATTTATTTGAAGCTAAATCATGTGTTTCGCTCGGATATGAAGCTAACTCGTTTGTTTCGTCTGCATTTGAAGCTATATCACTTATATCGCAATTATCTGAAGCTAAATCATTTGTTTCGCATGGATTTGAAGCTAAACCTTCAACATCGTATTGATTTCAAGCTAAATCATTTATATGGCATGGATCTTGAAGCTAACTCGCCTGATTCTTCTGCATTTGAAGCAGTATCACTAATATCCCAAGTGTTTGAATCTACGTCATTTGTTTCGCATGGATTTGAAGCTAAACCTTCTACATCGCATTGATTTGAAGCTAAATCATGTGTACCGCATGGGTTTTTGTAGCTAACTCGTTTGTTACGTCTGCTTTTGAAGCTATATTACCTATATTGCAAGTATCTGAAGCAAAATCATTTGTTCCGCATGGATTTCAAGTTAAGCCTTCTATTCCTCGTTGATTTGAAGCTAAATCATGTGTATCGCATGGATTTTGAAGCTAACTCGATTGATCCGTCAGCATTTGTAGCTATATCACTTATATCCCAAGTGTTTGAAGCTAAAACATTTATTTCGCATGGATTTGAAGCAAAATCTTCTACATCGCATTGATTTGAAGCTAAATCATGTGTTTCGCTTGGATAAGAAGCTAAATCTTCTACATCGCATAGATTTGAAGCTAAATCATGTTTTTCGCATGGATTTGAAGCTAACTCGTTCGTTTCGCCTGCATTTGATGCTATATCGCTTATATCGCAAGTATGTAAAGCTAAATCTGGTTTCGCATGGATTTGAAGCTAAACCTTTTACATCTCATTGATTTGCAGCTAAATCATGTGTTTCGCATGGATTTTAAGCTATCTCGTTTGTTTCGTCTGCATTTGAAACTATGTCACTTATATCGCAAGTATCTGAAGCTAAATCATTGGTTTCGCATGGATTTGAAGCTAAACCTTTTACATCGCATTGATTTGCTGCTAAATCATGTGTTTCGCATGGATTTTAATCTAACTCGTTTGTTTCGTATGCATATATAGCTATGTCAATTATATTGCAAGTATCTGAAGATAAATCATTGGTTTCGCATGGATTTGAAGCTAAACCTTCTACATCGCATTGATTTGCAGCTAAACCATGTGTTTCGCATGGATTTTAAGCTAACTCGTTTGTTTCGTCTGCATTAGAAGCTATATCGCTTATATCCCAAGTGTTTGAAGATAAATCATTTGTTTCGCCTGGATTTGAAGCTAAACCTTCTACATCGCATTGATTTGCAGCTAAATCATGTGCTTCGCTTGGATTTGTAGGTAAACCTTCTACATCGCGTTGATTTGAAGCTAAATAATGTGTTCCGCTAGGATTTGAAGCTAACTCGTTTGTTTCGTCTGCATTTGGAGCTATATCGCTTATATCCCAAGTGTTTGAAGCTAAATCATTTGTTTCGCCTGGATTTGAAGCTAAAACTTCTACACCGCATTGATTTGCAGCTAAATCATGTGTTTCGCATGGATTTGAAGCTAACTCGTTTGTTTCGTCTGCATTTGAAACTATGTCACTTATATCGCAAGTATCTGAAGCTAAATCATTGGTTTCGCATGGATTTGAAGCTAAAGCTTCTACATCGCATTGATTTGCTGCTAAATCATGTGTTTCGCATGGATTTGAAGCTAATTCGTTTGTTACGCATGCAGTTGAATCTAAATAACGTATATCACAAGTATTTGTAGCTAAACCATTTGTTTCGCATGAATTTAAAGCTAAACCTTCTACATCGCATTGATTTGCTGCTAAATCATGTGTTTCGCATGGATTTTAAGCTAACTCGTTTGTTTCGTCTGCATTTGAAACTATGTCACTTATATCGCAAGTATCTGAAGCTAAATCATTGGTTTCGCATGGATTTGAAGCTAAACCTTCTACATCGCATTGATTTGCTGCTAAATCATGTGTTTCGCTCGGATATGAAGCTAACTCGTTTGTTTCGTCTGCATTTGAAGCTATATCACTTATATCGCAATTATCTGAAGCTAAATCATTTGTTTCGCATGGATTTGAAGCTAAACCTTCAACATCGTATTGATTTCAAGCTAAATCATTTATATGGCATGGATCTTGAAGCTAACTCGCCTGATTCTTCTGCATTTGAAGCAGTATCACTAATATCCCAAGTGTTTGAATCTACGTCATTTGTTTCGCATGGATTTGAAGCTAAACCTTCTACATCGCATTGATTTGAAGCTAAATCATGTGTACCGCATGGGTTTTTGTAGCTAACTCGTTTGTTACGTCTGCTTTTGAAGCTATATTACCTATATTGCAAGTATCTGAAGCAAAATCATTTGTTCCGCATGGATTTCAAGTTAAGCCTTCTATTCCTCGTTGATTTGAAGCTAAATCATGTGTATCGCATGGATTTTGAAGCTAACTCGATTGATCCGTCAGCATTTGTAGCTATATCACTTATATCCCAAGTGTTTGAAGCTAAAACATTTATTTCGCATGGATTTGAAGCAAAATCTTCTACATCGCATTGATTTGAAGCTAAATCATGTGTTTCGCTTGGATAAGAAGCTAAATCTTCTACATCGCATAGATTTGAAGCTAAATCATGTTTTTCGCATGGATTTGAAGCTAACTCGTTCGTTTCGCCTGCATTTGATGCTATATCGCTTATATCGCAAGTATGTAAAGCTAAATCTGGTTTCGCATGGATTTGAAGCTAAACCTTTTACATCTCATTGATTTGCAGCTAAATCATGTGTTTCGCATGGATTTTAAGCTATCTCGTTTGTTTCGTCTGCATTTGAAACTATGTCACTTATATCGCAAGTATCTGAAGCTAAATCATTGGTTTCGCATGGATTTGAAGCTAAACCTTTTACATCGCATTGATTTGCTGCTAAATCATGTGTTTCGCATGGATTTTAATCTAACTCGTTTGTTTCGTATGCATATATAGCTATGTCAATTATATTGCAAGTATCTGAAGATAAATCATTGGTTTCGCATGGATTTGAAGCTAAACCTTCTACATCGCATTGATTTGCAGCTAAATCATGTGTTTCGCATGGATTTTAAGCTAACTCGTTTGTTTCGTCTGCATTAGAAGCTATATCGCTTATATCCCAAGTGTTTGAAGATAAATCATTTGTTTCGCCTGGATTTGAAGCTAAACCTTCTACATCGCATTGATTTGCAGCTAAATCATGTGCTTCGCTTGGATTTGTAGGTAAACCTTCTACATCGCGTTGATTTGAAGCTAAATAATGTGTTCCGCTAGGATTTGAAGCTAACTCGTTTGTTTCGTCTGCATTTGGAGCTATATCGCTTATATCCCAAGTGTTTGAAGCTAAATCATTTGTTTCGCCTGGATTTGAAGCTAAAACTTCTACACCGCATTGATTTGCAGCTAAATCATGTGTTTCGCATGGATTTGAAGCTAACTCGTTTGTTTCGTCTGCATTTGAAACTATGTCACTTATATCGCAAGTATCTGAAGCTAAATCATTGGTTTCGCATGGATTTGAAGCTAAACCTTCTACATCGCATTGATTTGCTGCTAAATCATGTGTTTCGCATGGATTTTAAGCTAACTCGTTTGTTTCGTCTGCATTTGAAACTATGTCACTTATATCGCAAGTATCTGAAGCTAAATCATTGGTTTCGCATGGATTTGAAGCTAAACCTTCTACATCGCATTGATTTGCTGCTAAATCATGTGTTTCGCATGGATTTGAAGCTAATTCGTTTGTTACGCATGCAGTTGAATCTAAATAACGTATATCACAAGTATTTGTAGCTAAACCATTTGTTTCGCATGTATTTAAAGCTAAACCTTCTACATCGCACTGATTTGCTGCTAAATCATGTGTTTCGCATGGAATTGAATCTAACTGGTTTGTTTCGTCTGCATTTGAAACTATGCCACTTATATCGCAAGTATCTGAAGCTAAATCATTGGTTTCGCATGAATTTGAAGCTAAACCTTCTAAATCGCATTGATTTGCTGCTAAATCATGTGTTTCGCATGGATTTTAATCTAACTCGTTTGTTTCGTATGCATATATAGCTATGTCAATTATATTGCAAGTATCTGAAGATAAATCATTGGTTTCGCATGGATTTGAAGCTAAACCTTCTACATCGCATTGATTTGCAGCTAAATCATGTGTTTCGCATGGATTTTAAGCTAACTCGTTTGTTTCGTCTGCATTAGAAGCTATATCGCTTATATCCCAAGTGTTTGAAGATAAATCATTTGTTTCGCCTGGATTTGAAGCTAAACCTTCTACATCGCATTGATTTGCAGCTATATCATGTGCTTCGCTTGGATTTGTAGGTAAACCTTCTACATCGCGTTGATTTGAAGCTAAATAATGTGTTCCGCTTGGATTTGAAGCTAACTCGTTTGTTTCGTCTGCATTTGGAGCTATATCGCTTATATCCCAAGTGTTTGAAGCTAAATCATTTGTTTCGCCTGGATTTGAAGCTAAAACTTCTACACCGCATTGATTTGCAGCTAAATCATGTGTTTCGCATGGATTTGAAGCTAACTCGTTTGTTTCGTCTGCATTTGAAACTATGTCACTTATATCGCAAGTATCTGAAGCTAAATCACTGGTTTCGCATGGATTTGAAGCTAAACCTTCTACATCGCATTGATTTGCAGCTATATCATGTGCTTCGCTTGGATTTGTAGGTAAACCTTCTACATCGCATTGATTTGCTGCTAAATCATGTGTTTCGCATGGATTTGAAGCTAACTCGTTTGTTTCGTCTGCATTTGAAACTATGTCACTTATATCGCAAGTATCTGAAGCTAAATCATTGGTTTCGCATGGATTTGAAGCTAAACCTTCAACATCGCATTGATTTGCTGCTAAATCATGTGTTTCGCATGGATTTGAAGCTAATTCGTTTGTTACGCATGCAGTTGAATCTAAATAACGTATATCACAAGTATTTGTAGCTAAACCATTTGTTTCGCATGAATTTAAAGCTAAACTTTCTACATCGCATTGATTTGCTGCTAAATCATGTGTTTCGCATGGATTTTAAGCTAACTCGTTTGTTTCGTCTGCATTTGAAACTATGTCACTTACATCGCAAGTATCTGAAGCTAAATCATTGGTTTCGCATGGATTTGAAGCTAAACCTTCTACATCGCATTGATTTGCTGCTAAATCATGTGTTTCGCATGGATTTGAAGCTAATTCGTTTGTTACGCATGCAGTTGAATCTAAATAACGTATATCACAAGTATTTGTAGCTAAACCATTTGTTTCGCATGTATTTAAAGCTAAACCTTCTACATCGCATGGATTTGCTGCTAAATCATGTGTTTCGCATGGAATTGAATCTAACTGGTTTGTTTCGTCTGCATTTGAATCTATGCCACTTATATCGCAAGTATCTGAAGCTTAATCATTGGTTTCGCATGGATTTGAAGCTAAACCTTCTACATCGCATTGATTTGCTGCTAAATCATGTGTTTCGCATGGATTTGAAGCTAACTCGTTTGTTTCGTCTGCATTTGAAACTATGTCACTTATATCGCAAGTATCAGAAGCTAAATCATTGGTTTCGCATGGATTTGAAGCTAAACTTTCTACACCGCATTGATTTGCATTTCAATCATGTGTTTCGCATGAATTTGAAGCTAACTCGTTTCTTTCGTCTGCATTAGAAACTCTGTCACTTATATCGCAAGTATCTGAAGCTAAATCATTGGTTTCGCATGGATTTGAAGCTAAATCTTCTACTTCGCATTGATTTGCTGCTAATTCATGCGTTTCGCATGGATTTTAAGCTAACTCGTTTGTTTCGTCTGCATTTGAAACTATGTCACTTATATCGCAAGTATCGGAAGCTAAATCATTGGTTTCGCATGGATTTGAAGCTAAACCTTCTACATCGCATTGATTTGCTGCTAAATCATGTGTTTCGCTTGGATTTGAAGCTAATTCGTTTGTTACGCATGCAGTTGAATCTAAATATCGTATATCACAAGTATTTGTAGCTAAACCAGTTGTTTCGCATGGATTTAAAGCTAAACCTTCTACATCGCATTGATTTGAAGCAAAACCTTCTACATCGCATTGATTTGAAGCTAAATCACGTGTTTCGCATGGATTTGAAGCTAACTCGTTTGTTTCGTCTGCATTTGAAGCTATATCACTTATACCGCAAGTATCTGAAGCTAAATCATTGATTTCGCATGGATTTGAAGCTAAACCTACTACATCGCATTGATTTGCACCTAAATCATGTGCTTCTCATGGATTTGAAGCTAACTCCACTGTTTCCCCTGCATTTCAAACTATATCACTTATATCGCAAGTATCTGATGCTAAATCATTTGATTCGCATGGATTTGAAGCTAAACCTTCTACATCGCATTGATTTGCAGCTAAATCATGTGTTTCGCATGGATTTGAAGTTAAACCTTCTACATCGCTTTGATTTGCAACTAAAACTTGTGTTTCGCATGGACTTGAAGCTAAATCGTTTGTTTCCCTTTCATTTGAAGCTATATCACTTATATCGCAAGTATCTCATGCTAAATCTCTTGTATCGCATGGATTTGAAGCTAAACCTTCTACATCGCATTGATTTGCTGCTAAATCATGTGTTTCGCTTGGATTTGAAGCTAATTCGTTTGTTACGCATGCAGTTGAATCTAAATATCGTATATCACAAGTATTTGTAGCTAAACCAGTTGTTTCGCATGGTTTTAAAGCTAAACCTTCTACATCGCATTGATTTTAAGCTAAGTCATGTGTTTCGCATTGATTTGAACATAACTCGTGTGTTTCGCATGTATTTGAAGCTATATCACTTATATGGCTATTTTCTAAAGATGAACCATTTTTTTCATGTATTTGAAGCTAAGCCTTCTACTTCCCATTGATTTGTACCTAAATCATGTGTTTTGCATGAATTTGAAGCTAACTTGTTTGTTTCGCCTGCATTTGAAGCTATATCACTTATATCGCAATTTTCTAATATAAATCATTTTTTTTCATGTATTGAAGCTAAGCCTTCTAGTTCGCATTGATTTTAAGCTAAATCATGTGGCTCGCATTGATTTGAACCTTACTCGTGTGATTCGCATGCAGTTGAAGCTATATCACTTATATCACAAGTATTTGAAGCTAAACCATTTGTTTCGCATGGATTTGAAGTTAAGCCTTCTACTTCGCATTGATTTGAAACATAATCATGCGTTTTGCTTGGATTTGAAGCCAACTCGTTTGTTTTGCCTGCATGTGAAGCTACATGACTTATATCGCAAGAATCTGATGCTAAATCATTGGTTTCGCATGGATTTGAAGCTAAACCATCTACATCGCATTGACTTGCAGCTATATCATGTGTTTCGCATACTTATGAAGCTAACTCGTTCGTATCGCCTGCATTTGATGCTATATCACTTATATCGCAAGTATCTTAAGCTAAATCATTTGTTTCACATGGATTTGAAGCTATACCTTCTACATCGCATTGATTTGCTGCTAAATCATGTGTTTCGCATGGATTTGAAGCTAACTCGTTTGTTTCGTCTGCATTTGAAACTATGTCACTTATATCGCAAGTATCAGAAGCTAAATCATTGGTCTCGCATGGATTTGAAGCTAAACTTTCTACATCGCATTGATTTGCATTTCAATCATGTGTTTCGCATGAATTTGAAGCTAACTCGTTTCTTTCGTCTGCATTAGAAACTCTGTCACTTATATCGCAAGTATCTGAAGCTAAATCATTGGTTTCGCATGGATTTGAAGCTAAATCTTCCACATCGCATTGATTTGCTGCTAAATCATGCGTTTCGCATGGATTTTAAGCTAACTCGTTTGTTTCGTCTGCATTTGAAACTATGTCACTTATATCGCAAGTATCGGAAGCTAAATCATTGGTTTCGCATGGATTTGAAGCTAAACCTTCTACATCGCATTGATTTGCTGCTAAATCATGTGTTTCGCATGGATTTGAAGCTAATTCGTTTGTTACGCATGCAGTTGAATCTAAATAACGTATATCACAAGTATTTGTAGCTAAACCATTTGTTTCGCATGTATTTAAAGCTAAACCTTCTATATCGCATTGGTTTTCTGCTAAATCATGTGTTTCGAATGGATTTTAAGCTAACTCGTTTGTTTCGTCTGCATTTGGAACTATGTCACTTATATCGCAAGTATCTGAAGCTAAATCATTGGTTTCGCATGGATTTGAAGCTAAACCTTCTACATCGCATTGATTTGCTGCTAAATCATGTGTTTCGCATGGAGTTGAAGCTAATTCGTTTGTTACGCATGCAGTTGAATCTAAATAACGTATATCACAAGTATTTGTAGCTAAACCATTTGTTTCGCATGTATTTAAAGCTAAACCTTCTACATCGCATTGATTTGCTGCTAAATCATGTGTTTCGCATGGAATTGAATCTAACTGGTTTGTTTCGTCTGCATTTGAATCTATGCCACTTATATCGCAAGTATCTGAAGCTTAATCATTGGTTTCGCATGAATTTGAACCTAAACCTTCTACATCGCATTGATTTGCTTCTAAATCATGTGTTTCGCATGGAATGAATCTAACTGGTTTGTTTCGTCTGCATTTGAAACTATGCCACTTATATCGCAAGTATCTGAAGCTAAATCATTGGTTTCGCATGGATTTGAAGCTAAACCTTCTACATCGCATTGATTTGCAGCTAAATCATGTGTTTCGCATCGATTTTAAGCTAAACCTTGTACATAGCATTGATTTGAAGCTTAACCATGTGTTTCGCATGAATTTGAAGTTAAATCATGTGGTTCGCATGGGTTTTGAAGCTAAGCCTTCTACTTCGCATTGATTTGAAGCTAAATCATGTGTACCGCATGGGTTTTTGTAGCTAACTCGTTTGTTACGTCTGCTTTTGAAGCTATATTACCTATATTGCAAGTATCTGAAGCAAAATCATTTGTTCCGCATGGATTTCAAATTAAGCCTTCTATTCCTCGTTGATTTGAAGCTAAATCATGTGTATCGCATGGATTTTGAAGCTAACTCGATTGATCCGTCAGCATTTGTAGCTATATCACTTATATCCCAAGTGTTTGAAGCTAAAACATTTATTTCGCATGGATTTGAAGCAAAATCTTCTACATCGCATTGATTTGAAGCTAAATCATGTTTTTCGCATGGATTTGAAGCTAACTCGTTCGTTTCGCCTGCATTTGATGCTATATCGCTTATATCGCAAGTATGTAAAGCTAAATCTGGTTTCGCATGGATTTGAAGCTAAACATTTTACATCTCATTGATTTGCAGCTAAATCATGTATTTCGCATGGATTTTAAGCTATCTCGTTTGTTTCGTCTGCATTTGAAACTATGTCACTTATATCGCAAGTATCTGAAGCTAAATCATTGGTTTCGCATGGATTTGAAGCTAAACCTTTTACATCGCATTGATTTGCTGCTAAATCATGTGTTTCGCATGGATTTTAATCTAACTCGTTTGTTTCGTAAGCATATATAGCTATGTCAATTATATTGCAAGTATCTGAAGATAAATCATTGGTTTCGCATGGATTTGAAGCTAAACCTTCTACATCGCATTGATTTGCAGCTAAATCATGTGTTTCGCATGGATTTTAAGCTAACTCGTTTGTTTCGTCTGCATTAGAAGCTATATCGCTTATATCCCAAGTGTTTGAAGATAAATCATTTGTTTCGCCTGGATTTGAAGCTAAACCTTCTACATCGCATTGATTTGCAGCTAAATCATGTGCTTCGCTTGGATTTGTAGGTAAACCTTCTACATCGCGTTGATTTGAAGCTAAATAATGTGTTCCGCTTGGATTTGTAGCTAACTCGTTTGTTTCGTCTGCATTTGGAGCTATATCGCTTATATCCCAAGTGTTTGAAGCTAAATCATTTGTTTCGCCTGGATTTGAAGCTAAAACTTCTACACCGCATTGATTTGCAGCTAAATCATGTGTTTCGCATGGATTTGAAGCTAACTCGTTTGTTTCGTCTGCATTTGAAACTATGTCACTTATATCGCAAGTATCTGAAGCTAAATCATTGGTTTCGCATGGATTTGAAGCTAAACCTTCTACATCGCATTGATTTGCTGCTAAATCATGTGTTTCGCATGGATTTGAAGCTAATTCGTTTGTTACGCATGCAGTTGAATCTAAATAACGTATATCACAAGTATTTGTAGCTAAACCATTTGTTTCGCATGAATTTAAAGCTAAACCTTCTACATCGCATTGATTTGCTGCTAAATCATGTGTTTCGCATGGATTTTAAGCTAACTCGTTTGTTTCGTCTGCATTTGAAACTATGTCACTTATATCGCAAGTATCTGAAGCTAAATCATTGGTTTCGCATGGATTTGAAGCTAAACCTTCTACATCGCATTGATTTGCTGCTAAATCATGTGTTTCGCATGGATTTGAAGCTAATTCGTTTGTTACGCATGCAGTTGAATCTAAATAACGTATATCACAAGTATTTGTAGCTAAACCATTTGTTTCGCATGTATTTAAAGCTAAACCTTCTACATCGCATTGATTTGCTGCTAAATCATGTGTTTCGCATGGAATTGAATCTAACTGGTTTGTTTCGTCTGCATTTGAAACTATGCCACTTATATCGCAAGTATCTGAAGCTAAATCATTGGTTTCGCATGAATTTGAAGCTAAACCTTCTACATCGCATTGATTTGCTGCTAAATCATGTGTTTCGCATGGATTTTAATTTAACTCGTTTGTTTCGTATGCATATATAGCTATGTCAATTATATTGCAAGTATCTGAAGGTAAATCATTGGTTTCGCATGGATTTGAAGCTAAACCTGCTACATCGCATTGATTTGCAGCTAAATCATGTGTTTCGCATGGATTTTAAGCTAACTCGTTTGTTTCGTCTGCATTAGAAGCTATATCGCTTATATCCCAAGTGTTTGAAGATAAATCATTTGTTTCGCCTGGATTTGAAGCTAAACCTTCTACATCGCATTGATTTGCAGCTATATCATGTGCTTCGCTTGGATTTGTAGGTAAACCTTCTACATCGCGTTGATTTGAAGCTAAATAATGTGTTCCGCTTGGATTTGAAGCTAACTCGTTTGTTTCGTCTGCATTTGAAGCTATATCGCTTATATCCCAAGTGTTTGAAGCTAAATCATTTGTTTCGCCTGGATTTGAAGCTAAAACTTCTACACCGCATTGATTTGCAGCTAAATCATGTGTTTCGCATGGATTTGAAGCTAACTCGTTTGTTTCGTCTGCATTTGAAACTATGTCACTTATATCGCAAGTATCTGAAGCTAAATCATTGGTTTCGCATGGATTTGAAGCTAAACCTTCTACATCGCATTGATTTGCTGCTAAATCATGTGTTCCGCATGGATTTGAAGCTAATTCGTTTGTTACGCATGCAGTTGAATCTAAATAACGTATATCACAAGTATTTGTAGCTAAACCAGTTGTTTCGCATGGATTTAAAGCTAAACCTTCTACATTGCATTGATTTGGAGCAAAACCTTCTACATCGCATTGATTTGAAGCTAAATCACGTGTTTCGCATGGATTTGAAGCTAACTCGTTTGTTTCGTCTGCATTTGAAGCTATATCACTTATACCGCAAGTATCTGAAGCTAAATCATTGATTTCGCATGGATTTGAAGCTAAACCTTCTACATCGCATTGATTTGCACCTAAATCATGTGCTTCTCATGGATTTGAAGCTAACTCCACTGTTTCCCCTGCATTTGAAACTATGTCACTTATATCGCAATTTTCTAATATAAATCATTTGTTTTTCATGTATTTGAAGCTAAGCCTTCAACTTCGCATTGATTTTAAGCTAAATCATGTGGTTCGCATTGATTTGAACCTAACTCGTGTGATTCGCATGCAGTTGAAGCTATATCACTTATATCACAAGTATTTGAAGCTAAACCATTTGTTTCGCATGGATTTGAAGTTAAGCCTTCTACTTCGCATTGATTTGAAACATAATCATGCGTTTTGCTTGGATTTGAAGCCAACTCGTTTGTTTTGCCTGCATTTGAAGCTACATCACTTATATCGCAAGAATCTGATGCTAAATCATTGGTTTCGCATGGATTTGAAGCTAAACCTTCTACATCGCATTGATATGAAGCTAAATCATGTGTTTCGCTTTGTTTTGAAGCTAACTCGTTTGTTGCGTATGCAGTTGAAGCTATATCACCTATATCCCAAGTGTTTGAATCTCAATCTCTTGTATCGCATGGATTTGAAGCTAAAACTTCTACATCGCATTGATTTGCTGCTAAATCATGTGTTTCGCTTGGATTTGAAGCTAATTCGTTTGTTACGCATGCAGTTGAATCTAAATATCGTATATCACAAGTATTTGTAGCTAAACCAGTTGTTTCGCATGGTTTTAAAACTAAACCTTCTACATCGCATTGATTTGTAGCCAAATCATGTATTTCGCATGGAGTTGAAGCTAGCTCGTTTGTATCGTCTGCATTTGAACCTATATCACTTGCATCGCAAGTATCTGCAGCTAAATCATTTGTTCCGCATGGATTTGAAGCTAAGCCTTCTACATCGCATTGATTTGAAGCTAAATCATGTATGTCGCATGGAGTTTGAGCTAGCTCGTTTGTTTCGTCTGCATTTGAACCTATATCACTTATATCGCAAGTACCTGAAGCTAAATCATTTGTTCTGCATGGGTTTGAATCTAAGCCTTCTACTTCGCAATGATTTGAAGCCAAATCATGTGTATCGCATGGATTTTGAAACTAACTCGATTGCTTCGTCTGCATTTGTAGCTATATCACTTATATCCCAAGTGTTTGAAGCTAAATCATTTGTTTCGCATGGATTTGCAGCTAAACATTCTACATCGCATTTATTGGCAGCTAAATCATGTGTTTCGCATGTATTTGAAGCTAACTCGATTGTTTCCCCTGCATTTGAAACTATATCACTTATATCGCAAGTATCTGATGCTAAATCATTTGTTTCGCATGGATTTGAAGCTAAACCTTCTACATCGCTTTGATTTGATGCTAAATCATGTGATTCGCTTGGATTTGGTGCTATCTCATTTGTTTCGTCTGCATTTGAAACTATGTCACTTATATCGCAAGTATCTGAAGCTAAATCATTGGTTTCGCATGTATTTGAAGCTCAACCTTCTACATCGCATTGATTTGCTGCTAACTCATGTGTCTCGCTTGGATTTGAAGCTAATTCGTTTGTTACGCATGCAGTTGAATCTAAATATCGTATATCACAAGTATTTGTAGCTAAACCAGTTGTTTCGCATGGATTTAAAGCTAAACCTTCTACATCTCTTTGATTTTAAGCTAAGTCATGTGTTTCGCATTGATTTGATCATAACTCGTGTGTTTCGCATGTATTTGAAGCTATATCACTTATATGGCTATTTTCTAAAGATAAACCATTTTTTTTCATGTATTTGAAGCTAAGCCTTCTATTTCCCATTGATTTGTACCTAAATCATGTGTTTTGCATGAATTTGAAACTAACTTGTTTGTTTCGCCTGCATTTGAAGCTATATCACTTATATCGCAATTTTCTAATATAAATCATTTGTTTTTCATGTATTTGAAGCTAAGCCTTCTACTTCGCATTGATTTTAAGCTAAATCATGTGGTTCGCATTGATTTGAACCTAACTCGTGTGATTCGCATGCAGTTGAAGCTATATCACTTATATCACAAGTATTTGAAGCTAAACCATTTGTTTCGCATGGATTTGAAGTTAAGCATTCTACTTCGCATTGATTTGAAACATAATCATGCGCTTTGCTTGGATTTGAAGCCAACTCGTTTGTTTTGCCTGCATTTGATGCTACATCACTTATATCGCAAGAATCTGATGCTAAATCATTGGTTTCGCATGGATTTGAAGCTAAACCATCTACATCGCATTGACTTGCAGCTATATCATGTTTTTCGCATACTTATGAAGCCGACTCGTTCGTATCGCCTGCATTTGATGCTATATCACTTATATCGCAAGTATCTTAAGCTAAATCATTTGTTTCACATGGATTTGAAGCTAAACCTACATCGCATTGATTTGCTGCTAAATCATGTGTTTCGCATGGATTTGAAGCTAACTCGTTTGTTTCGTTTGCATTTGAAACTATGTCACTTATATCGCAAGTATCCGAAGCTAAATCATTGGTTTCGCATGGATTTGAAGCTAAACCTTCTACATCGCATTGATTTGCTGCTAAATCATGTGTTTCGCTTGGATTTGAAGCTAATTCGTTTGTTACGCATGCAGTTGAATCTAAATATCGTATATCACAAGTATTTGTAGCTAAACCAGTTGTTTCGCATGGATTTAAAGCTAAACCTTCTACATCGCATTGATTTGAAGCAAAACCTTCTACAACGCATTGATTTGAAGATAAATTACGTGTCTCGCATGGATTTGAAGCTAACTCGTTTGTTTCGTCTGCATTTGAAGCTATATCACTTATATCGCAAGTATCTGATGCTAAATCATTTGGTTCGCATGGATTTGAAGCTAAACCTTCTACATCGCATTGATTTGCAGCTAAATCATGTGTTTCGCATGGATTTGAAGTTAAACCTTCTACATCGCTTTGATTTGCAACTAAAACATGTGTTCCGCATGGACTTGAAGCTAAATCGTTTGTTTCCCTTTCATTTGAAGCTATTTCACTTATATCGCAAGTATCTCATGCTAAATCATTTGTTTCGCATGGATTTGATGCTAACTCATTTGTGTCGTCTGCATTTAAAGCTATATCACTTATATCCCAAGAGTTTTAAGCTAAATCATTTGTTTCGCATGGATTTAAAGCTAAACCTTCTACATCGCATTGATTTGAAGCAAAACCTTCTACATCGCATTGATTTGAAGCTAAATCACGTGTTTCGCATGGATTTGAAGCTAACTCGTTTGTTTCGTCTGCATTTGAAGCTATATCACTTATACCGCAAGTATCTGAAGCTAAATCATTGATTTCGCATGGATTTGAAGCTAAACCTACTACATCGCATTGATTTGCACCTAAATCATGTGCTTCTCATGGATTTGAAGCTAACTCCACTGTTTCCCCTGCATTTCAAACTATATCACTTATATCGCAAGTATCTGATGCTAAATCATTTGATTCGCATGGATTTGAAGCTAAACCTTCTACATCGCATTGATTTGCAGCTAAATCATGTGTTTCGCATGGATTTGAAGTTAAACCTTCTACATCGCTTTGATTTGCAACTAAAACTTGTGTTTCGCATGGACTTGAAGCTAAATCGTTTGTTTCCCTTTCATTTGAAGCTATATCACTTATATCGCAAGTATCTCATGCTAAATCATTTGTTTCGCATGGATTTGGAGCTAACTCGTTTGTGTCGTCTGCATTTAAAGCTATTTCACTTATATCCCAAGAGTTTTAAGCTAAATCATTTGTTTCGAATGTATTTGAAGCTAAGCCTTCTACTTCCCATTGATTTGTACCTAAATCATGTGTTTTGCATGAATTTGAAGCTAACTTGTTTGTTTCGCCTGCATTTGAAGCTATATCACTTATATCGCAATTTTCTAATATAAATCATTTGTGTTTCATGTATTTGAAGCTAAGCCTTCTAGTTCGCATTGATTTTAAGCTAAATCATGTGGCTCGCATTGATTTGAACCTTACTCGTGTGATTCGCATGCAGTTGAAGCTATATCACTTATATCACAAGTATTTGAAGCTAAACCATTTGTTTCGCATGGATTTGAAGTTAAGCCTTCTACTTCGCATTGATTTGAAACATAATCATGCGTTTTGCTTGGATTTGAAGCCAACTCGTTTGTTTTGCCTGCATGTGAAGCTACATCACTTATATCGCAAGAATCTGATGCTAAATCATTGGTTTCGCATGGATTTGAAGCTAAACCATCTACATCGCATTGACTTGCAGCTATATCATGTGTTTCGCATACGTATGAAGCTAACTCGTTCGTATCGCCTGCATTTGATGCTATATCACTTATATCGCAAGTATCTTAAGCTAAATCATTTGTTTCACATGGATTTGAAGCTATACCTTCTACATCGCATTGATTTGCTGCTAAATCATGTGTTTCGCATGGATTTGAAGCTAACTCGTTTGTTTCGTCTGCATTTGAAACTATGTCACTTATATCGCAAGTATCAGAAGCTAAATCATTGGTTTCGCATGGATTTGAAGCTAAACTTTCTACATCGCATTGATTTGCATTTCAATCATGTGTTTCGCATGAATTTGAAGCTAACTCGTTTCTTTCGTCTGCATTTGAAGCTATATCACTTATACCGCAAGTATCTGAAGCTAAATCATTGATTTCGCATGGATTTGAAGCTAAACCTACTACATCGCATTGATTTGCACCTAAATCATGTGCTTCTCATGGATTTGAAGCTAGCTCCACTGTTTCCCCTGCATTTCAAACTATATCACTTATATCGCAAGTATCTGATGCTAAATCATTTGATTCGCATGGATTTGAAGCTAAACCTTCTACATCGCATTGATTTGCAGCTAAATCATGTGTTTCGCATGGATTTGAAGTTAAACCTTCTACATCGCTTTGATTTGCAACTAAAACTTGTGTTTCGCATGGACTTGAAGCTAAATCGTTTGTTTCCCTTTCATTTGAAGCTATATCACTTATATCGCAAGTATCTCATGCTAAATCATTTGTTTCGCATGGATTTGAAGCTAACTCGTTTGTGTCGTCTGCATTTAAAGCTATTTCACTTATATCCCAAGAGTTTTAAGCTAAATCATTTGTTTCGAATGGATTTGAAGCTAAACCTTCTACATCGCCTTGATTTGTAGCTAAATCATGTATTTATCATGGAGTTGAAGCTAGCTCGTTTGTTTCTCTGCATTTGAACCTATAACACTTGTGTCGCAATTATCTGCAGCTAAATCATTTGTTCCGCATAGATTTGAAGCTAAGCTTTCTACTGCGCAATTGATTTGAAGGTTAATCATGTGTATCGCATGGATTTTGAAACCAACTCGATTGATTCGTCTGCATTTGAAGCTATATCACCTATACCCGAAGTGTGTGAAGATCAGTCATTTTTTTCTCATGGATTTCAAGCTAAACCTTCTACATCGCATTGATTTGCATTTCAATCATGTGTTTCGCATGGATTTGAAGCTAAGCCTTCTACTTCGCATTTATTTGCTGCTAAATCATGTGTTTCGCATGGATTTGAAGCTAACTCGTTTGTTTCGTCTGCATTTGAAGCTATATCACTTATATCCCAAGTGTTTGAAGCTAAGTCGTTTGTTTCCCCTGCAAACGAAGCTATATCACTTATACCGCAAGTATCTGAAGCTAAATCATTGATTTCGCATGGATTTGGAGCTAAACCTTCTACTTCGCATTTATTTGCTGCTAAATCGTGTGTTTCGCATGGATTTGAAGCTAACTCGTTTGTTTCTCTGCATTTGAACCTATAACACTTGTGTCGCAATTATCTGCAGCTAAATCATTTGTTCCGCATAGATTTGAAGCTAAGCTTTCTACTGCGCAATTGATTTGAAGGTTAATCATGTGTATCGCATGGATTTTGAAACCAACTCGATTGATTCGTCTGCATTTGAAGCTATATCACCTATACCCGAAGTGTGTGAAGATCAGTCATTTTTTTCTCATGGATTTCAAGCTAAACCTTCTACATCGCATTGATTTGCATTTCAATCATGTGTTTCGCATGGATTTGAAGCTAAGCCTTCTACTTCGCATTTATTTGCTGCTAAATCATGTGTTTCGCATGGATTTGAAGCTAACTCGTTTGTTTCGTCTGCATTTGAAGCTATATCACTTATATCCCAAGTGTTTGAAGCTAAGTCGTTTGTTTCCCCTGCAAACGAAGCTATATCACTTATACCGCAAGTATCTGAAGCTAAATCATTGATTTCGCATGGATTTGGAGCTAAACCTTCTACTTCGCATTTATTTGCTGCTAAATCGTGTGTTTCGCATGGATTTGAAGCTAACTCGTTTGTTTCGTCTGCATTTGAAGCTATATCACTTATATCCCAAGTGTTTGAAGCTAAGTCGTTTGTTTCCCCTGCAAACGAAGCTATATCACTTATACCGCAAGTATCTGAAGCTAAATCATTGATTTCGCATGGATTTGAAGCTAAACCTTCTACACCGCATTGATATGAAGGTAAATCGTGTGTTTCGCTTGGTTTTGAAGCTAACTCGTTTGTTGCGTATGCAGTTGAAGCTATATCACCTATATCCCAAGCGTTTGAAGCTCAATCTTTTGTATCGCATCGATTTGAAGCTAAACCTTCTACATCGCATTGATTTGCTGCTAAATGATGTGTTTCGCATGGAGTTTAAGCTAACTCGTTTGTTTCGTCTGCATTTGAAACTATGTCACTTATATCGGAAGTATCTGAAGCTAAATCATTGGTTTCGCATGGATTTGAAGCTAAACCTTCTACATCGCATTGATTTGCTGCTAAATCATGTGTTTCGCTTGGATTTGGTGCTATCTCGTTTGTTACGCATGCAGTTGAATCTAAATATCGTATATCACAAGTATTTGTAGCTAAACCAGTTGTTTCGCATGGATTTAAAGCTAAACCTTCTACATCGCATTGATTTGAAGCAAAACCTTCTACATCGCATTGATTTGAAGCTAAATCACGTGTTTCGCATGGATTTGAAGCTAACTCGTTTGTTTCGTCTGCATTTGAAGCTATATCACTTATACCGCAAGTATCTGAAGCTAAATCATTGATTTCGCATGGATTTGAAGCTAAACCTACTACATCGCATTGATTTGCACCTAAATCATGTGCTTCTCATGGATTTGAAGCTAACTCCACTGTTTCCCCTGCATTTCAAACTATATCACTTATATCGCAAGTATCTGATGCTAAATCATTTGATTCGCATGGATTTGAAGCTAAACCTTCTACATCGCATTGATTTGCAGCTAAATCATGTGTTTCGCATGGATTTGAAGTTAAACCTTCTACATCGCTTTGATTTGCAACTAAAACTTGTGTTTCGCATGGACTTGAAGCTAAATCGTTTGTTTCCCTTTCATTTGAAGCTATATCACTTATATCGCAAGTATCTCATGCTAAATCATTTGTTTCGCATGGATTTGGAGCTAACTCGTTTGTGTCGTCTGCATTTAAAGCTATTTCACTTATATCCCAAGAGTTTTAAGCTAAATCATTTGTTTCGAATGGATTTGAAGCTAAACCTTCTACATCGCCTTGATTTGTAGCTAAATCATGTATTTATCATGGAGTTGAAGCTAGCTCGTTTGTTTCGTCTGCATTTGAACCTATAACACTTGTGTCGCAATTATCTGCAGCTAAATCATTTGTTCCGCATAGATTTGAAGCTAAGCTTTCTACTGCGCAATTGATTTGAAGGTTAATCATGTGTATCGCATGGATTTTGAAACCAACTCGATTGATTCGTCTGCATTTGAAGCTATATCACCTATACCCGAAGTGTGTGAAGCTCAGTCATTTTTTTCTCATGGATTTCAAGCTAAACCTTCTACATCGCATTGATTTGCATTTCAATCATGTGTTTCGCATGGATTTGAAGCTAAGCCTTCTACTTCGCATTTATTTGCTGCTAAATCATGTGTTTCGCATGGATTTGAAGCTAACTCGTTTGTTTCGTCTGCATTTGAAGCTATATCACTTATATCCCAAGTGTTTGAAGCTAAGTCGTTTGTTTCCACTGCAAACGAAGCTTTATCACTTATACCGCAAGTATCTGAAGCTAAATCATTGATTTCGCATGGATTTGGAGCTAAACCTTCTACATCGCATTGATTTGCAGCTAAATCTTGTGCTTCTCATGGATTTGAAGCTAACTCCACTGTTTCCCCTGCATTTGAAACTATATCACTTATATCGCAAGTATCTAATGCTAAATCATTTGTTTCGCATGGAATTGAAGCTAAACCTTCTACACCGCATTGATATGAAGCTAAATCATGTGTTTCGCTTGGTTTTGAAGCTAACTCGTTTGTTTCGTATGCAGTTGAATCTATATCACCTATATCCCAAGTGTTTGAAGCTCAATCTTTTGTATCGCATGGATTTGAAGCTAAACCTTCTAAATCGCATTGATATGAAGCTAAATCATGTGTTTCGCTTTGTTTTGAAGATAACTCGTTTGTTGCGTATGCAGTTGAAGCTATATCACCTATATCCCAAGTGTTAGAATCTCAATCTTTTGTACCGCATGGATTTGAATCTAATCCTTCTAAATCGCATTGATTTGATGCTAAATCATGTGATTCGCTTGGATTTGGTGCTATCTCGTTTGTTTCCTCTGCATTTGAATCTATGTCACTTATATCGCAACTATCCGAAGCTAAATCATTGGTTTCGCATGGATTTGATGCTAAACCTTCTACGTCGCATTGATTTGCAGCTAAATCATGTGTTTCGAATGGATTTTAAGCTAACTCGTTTGTTTCGTATGCAGTTGAATCTATATCACCTATATCCCAAGTGTTTGAAGCTCAATCTTTTGTATCGCATGGATTTGAAGCTAAACCTTCTAAATCGCATTGATTTGATGCTAAATCATGTGATTCGCTTGGATTTGGTGCTATCTCGTTTGTTTCCTCTGCATTTGAAGCTATGTCACTTATATCGCAAGTATCCGAAGCTAAATCATTGGTTTCGCATGGATTTGATGCTAAACCTTCTACGTCGCATTGATTTGCAGCTAAATCATGTGTTTCGAATGGATTTTAAGCTAACTCGTTTGTTTCGTCTGCATTTGAAACTATGTCACTTATATCGCAAGTATCCGAAGCTAAATCATTGGTTTCGCATGGATTTGAAGCTAAAACTTATACAGCGCATTGATTTGCTGCTAAATCATGTGTTTCGCTTGGATTTGAAGCTAATTCGTTTGTTACGCATGCAGTTGAATCTAAATATCGTATATCACAAGTATTTGTAGCTAAACCAGTTGTTTCGCATGGATTTAAAGCTAAACCTTCTACATTGCATTGATTTGGAGCAAAACCTTCTACATCGCATTGATTTGAAGCTAAATCACGTGTTTCGCATGGATTTGAAGCTAACTCGTTTGTTTCGTCTGCATTTGAAGCTATATCACTTATACCGCAAGTATCTGAAGCTAAATCATTGATTTCGCATGGATTTGAAGCTAAACCTTCTACATCGCATTGATTTGCACCTAAATCATGTGCTTCTCATGGATTTGAAGCTAACTCCACTGTTTCCCCTGCATTTGAAACTATGTCACTTATATCGCAAGTATCTGAAGCTAAATCATTGGTTTTGCATGTATTTGAAGCTAAACCTTCTACATCGCATTGATTTGCTGCTAAATCATGTGTCTCGCTTGGATTTGAAGCTAATTCGTTTGTTACGCATGCAGTTGAATCTAAATATCGTATATCACAAGTATTTGTAGCTAAACCAGTTGTTTCGCATGGATTTAAAGCTAAACCTTCTACATCGCTTTGATTTTAAGCTAAGTCATGTGTTTCGCATTGATTTGAACATAACTCGTGTGTTTCGCATGTATTTGAAGCTATATCACTTATATGGCTATTTTCTAAAGATAAACCATTTTTTTTCATGTATTTGAAGCTAAGCCTTCTACTTCCCATTGATTTGTACCTAAATCATGTGTGTTGCATGAATTTGAAGCTAACTTGTTTGTTTCGCCTGCATTTGAAGCTATATCACTTATATCGCAATTTTCTAATATAAATCATTTGTTTTTCATGTATTTGAAGCTAAGCCTTCAACTTCGCATTGATTTTAAGCTAAATCATGTGGTTCGCATTGATTTGAACCTAACTCGTGTGATTCGCATGCAGTTGAAGCTATATCACTTATATCACAAGTATTTGAAGCTAAACCATTTGTTTCGCATGGATTTGAAGTTAAGCCTTCTACTTCGCATTGATTTGAAACATAATCATGCGTTTTGCTTGGATTTGAAGCCAACTCGTTTGTTTTGCCTGCATTTGAAGCTACATCACTTATATCGCAAGAATCTGATGCTAAATCATTGGTTTCGCATGGATTTGAAGCTAAACCTTCTACATCGCATTGATATGAAGCTAAATCATGTGTTTCGCTTTGTTTTGAAGCTAACTCGTTTGTTGCGTATGCAGTTGAAGCTATATCACCTATATCCCAAGTGTTTGAATCTCAATCTCTTGTATCGCATGGATTTGAAGCTAAACCTTCTACATCGCATTGATTTGCTGCTAAATCATGTGTTTCGCTTGGATTTGAAGCTAATTCGTTTGTTACGCATGCAGTTGAATCTAAATATCGTATATCACAAGTATTTGTAGCTAAACCAGTTGTTTCGCATGGTTTTAAAACTAAACCTTCTACATCGCATTGATTTGTAGCCAAATCATGTATTTCGCATGGAGTTGAAGCTAGCTCGTTTGTATCGTCTGCATTTGAACCTATATCACTTGCATCGCAAATATCTGCAGCTAAATCATTTGTTCCGCATGGATTTGAAGCTAAGCCTTCTACATCGCATTGATTTGAAGCTAAATCATGTATGTCGCATGGAGTTTGAGCTAGCTCGTTTGTTTCGTCTGCATTTGAACCTATATCACTTATATCGCAAGTACCTGAAGCTAAATCATTTGTTCTGCATGGGTTTGAATCTAAGCCTTCTACTTCGCAATGATTTGAAGCCAAATCATGTGTATCGCATGGATTTTGAAACTAACTCGATTGCTTCGTCTGCATTTGTAGCTATATCACTTATATCCCAAGTGTTTGAAGCTAAATCATTTGTTTCGCATGGATTTGCAGCTAAACATTCTACATCGCATTTATTGGCAGCTAAATCATGTGTTTCGCATGTATTTGAAGCTAACTCGATTGTTTCCCCTGCATTTGAAACTATATCACTTATATCGCAAGTATCTGATGCTAAATCATTTGTTTCGCATGGATTTGAAGCTAAACCTTCTACATCGCTTTGATTTGATGCTAAATCATGTGATTCGCTTGGATTTGGTGCTATCTCATTTGTTTCGTCTGCATTTGAAACTATGTCACTTATATCGCAAGTATCTGAAGCTAAATCATTGGTTTCGCATGTATTTGAAGCTAAACCTTCTACATCGCATTGATTTGCTGCTAAATCATGTGTCTCGCTTGGATTTGAAGCTAATTCGTTTGTTACGCATGCAGTTGAATCTAAATATAGTATATCACAAGTATTTGTAGCTAAACCAGTTGTTTCGCATGGATTTAAAGCTAAACCTTCTACATCTCTTTGATTTTAAGCTAAGTCATGTGTTTCGCATTGATTTGATCATAACTCGTGTGTTTCGCATGTATTTGAAGCTATATCACTTATATGGCTATTTTCTAAAGATAAAACATTTTTTTTCATGTATTTGAAGCTAAGCCTTCTATTTCCCATTGATTTGTACCTAAATCATGTGTTTTGCATGAATTTGAAACTAACTTGTTTGTTTCGCCTGCATTTGAAGCTATATCACTTATATCGCAATTTTCTAATATAAATCATTTGTTTTTCATGTATTTGAAGCTAAGCCTTCTACTTCGCATTGATTTTAAGCTAAATCATGTGGTTCGCATTGATTTGAACCTAACTCGTGTGATTCGCATGCAGTTGAAGCTATATCACTTATATCACAAGTATTTGAAGCTAAACCATTTGTTTCGCATGGATTTGAAGTTAAGCATTCTACTTCGCATTGATTTGAAACATAATCATGCGCTTTGCTTGGATTTGAAGCCAACTCGTTTGTTTTGCCTGCATTTGAAGCTACATCACTTATATCGCAAGAATCTGATGCTAAATCATTGGTTTCGCATGGATTTGAAGCTAAACCATCTACATCGCATTGACTTGCAGCTATATCATGTTTTTCGCATACTTATGAAGCCGACTCGTTCGTATCGCCTGCATTTGATGCTATATCACTTATATCGCAAGTATCTTAAGCTAAATCATTTGTTTCACATGGATTTGAAGCTAAACCTACATCGCATTGATTTGCTGCTAAATCATGTGTTTCGCATGGATTTGAAGCTAACTCGTTTGTTTCGTTTGCATTTGAAACTATGTCACTTATATCGCAAGTATCCGAAGCTAAATCATTGGTTTCGCATGGATTTGAAGCTAAACCTTCTACATCGCATTGATTTGCTGCTAAATCATGTGTTTCGCTTGGATTTGAAGCTAATTCGTTTGTTACGCATGCAGTTGAATCTAAATATCGTATATCACAAGTATTTGTAGCTAAACCAGTTGTTTCGCATGGATTTAAAGCTAAACCTTCTACATCGCATTGATTTGCAGCTAAATCATGTGTTTCGCATGGATTTGAAGTTAAACCTTCTACATCGCTTTGATTTGCAACTAAAACATGTGTTCCGCATGGACTTGAAGCTAAATCGTTTGTTTCCCTTTCATTTGAAGCTATTTCACTTATATCGCAAGTATCTCATGCTAAATCATTTGTTTCGCATGGATTTGATGCTAACTCATTTGTGTCGTCTGCATTTAAAGCTATATCACTTATATCCCAAGAGTTTTAAGCTAAATCATTTGTTTCGAATGGATTTGAAGCTAAACCTTCTACATCGCCTTGATTTGTAGCTAAATCATGTATTTAGCATGGAGTTGAAGCTAGCTCGTTTGTTTCGTCTGCATTTGAACCTATAACACTTGTGTCGCAATTATCTGCAGCTAAATCATTTGTTCCGCATAGATTTGAAGCTAAGCTTTCTACTGCGCAATTGATTTGAAGGTTAATCATGTGTATCGCATGGATTTGAAGCTAACTCGTTTGTTTCGTCTGCTTTTGAAGCTATATCACTTATATCCCAAGTGTTTGAAGCTAAGTCGTTTGTTTCCCCTGCAGTCGAAGCTATATCACTTATACCGCAAGTATCTGAAGCTAAATAATTGATTTCGCATGGATTTGAAGCTAAACCTTCTACATCGCATTGATTTGCAGCTAAATCATGTGCTTCTCATGGATTTGAAGCTAACTCCACTGTTTCCCCTGCATTTGAAACAATATCACTTACATCGCAAGTATCTAATGCTAAATCTCTTGTATCGCATGGATTTGAAGCTAAACCATCTACATCGCATTGACTTGCAGCTATATCATGTGTTTCGCATACTTATGAAGCTAACTCGTTCGTATCGCCTGCATTTGATGCTATATCACTTATATCGCAAGTATCTTAAGCTAAATCATTTGTTTCACATGGATTTGAAGCTATACCTTCTACATCGCATTGATTTGCTGCTAAATCATGTGTTTCGCATGGATTTGAAGCTAACTCGTTTGTTTCGTCTGCATTTGAAACTAAGTCACTTATATCGCAAGTATCAGAAGCTAAATCATTGGTTTCGCATGGATTTGAAGCTAAACTTTCTACATCGCATTGATTTGCATTTCAATCATGTGTTTCGCATGAATTTGAAGCTAACTCGTTTCTTTCGTCTGCATTTGAAGCTATATCACTTATACCGCAAGTATCTGAAGCTAAATCATTGATTTCGCATGGATTTGAAGCTAAACCTACTACATCGCATTGATTTGCACCTAAATCATGTGCTTCTCATGGATTTGAAGCTAACTCCACTGTTTCCCCTGCATTTCAAACTATATCACTTATATCGCAAGTATCTGATGCTAAATCATTTGATTCGCATGGATTTGAAGCTAAACCTTCTACATCGCATTGATTTGCAGCTAAATCATGTGTTTCGCATGGATTTGAAGTTAAACCTTCTACATCGCTTTGATTTGCAACTAAAACTTGTGTTTCGCATGGACTTGAAGCTAAATCGTTTGTTTCCCTTTCATTTGAAGCTATATCACTTATATCGCAAGTATCTCATGCTAAATCATTTGTTTCGCATGGATTTGAAGCTAACTCGTTTGTGTCGTCTGCATTTAAAGCTATTTCACTTATATCCCAAGAGTTTTAAGCTAAATCATTTGTTTCGAATGGATTTGAAGCTAAACCTTCTACATCGCCTTGATTTGTAGCTAAATCATGTATTTATCATGGAGTTGAGCTAGCTCGTTTGTTTCTCTGCATTTGAACCTATAACACTTGTGTCGCAATTATCTGCAGCTAAATCATTTGTTCCGCATAGATTTGCAGCTAAGCTTTCTACTGCGCAATTGATTTGAAGGTTAATCATGTGTATCGCATGGATTTTGAAACCAACTCGATTGATTCGTCTGCATTTGAAGCTATATCACCTATACCCGAAGTGTGTGAAGCTCAGTCATTTTTTTCTCATGGATTTCAAGCTAAACCTTCTACATCGCATTGATTTGCATTTCAATCATGTGTTTCGCATGGATTTGAAGCTAAGCCTTCTACTTCGCATTTATTTGCTGCTAAATCATGTGTTTCGCATGGATTTGAAGCTAACTCGTTTGTTTCGTCTGCATTTGAAGCTATATCACTTATATCCCAAGTGTTTGAAGCTAAGTCGTTTGTTTCCCCTGCAAACGAAGCTATATCACTTATACCGCAAGTATCTGAAGCTAATCATTGATTTCGCATGGATTTGGAGCTAAACCTTCTACATCGCATTGATTTGCAGCTAAATCATGTGCTTCTCATGGATTTGAAGCTAACTCCACTGTTTCCCCTGCATTTGAAACTATATCACTTATATCGCAAGTATCTAATGCTAAATCATTTGTTTCCTCTGCATTTGAAGCTATCTCACTTATATCCCAAGTGTTTGAAGCTAAGTCGTTTGTTTCCCCTGCAATCGAAGCTATATCACTTATACCGCAAGTATCTGAAGCTAAATCATTGATTTCGCATGGATTTGAAGCTAAACCTTCTACATCGCATTGATTTGCAGCTAAATCATGTGCTTTTCATGGATTTGAAGCTAACTCCACTGTTTCCCTGCATTTGAAACTATATCACTTATATCGCAAGTATCTAATGCTAAATCATTTGTTTCGCATGCATTTGAAGCTAATCCTTCTACACCGCATTGATATGAAGCTAAATCATGTGTTTCGCTTGGTTTTGAAGCTAACTCGTTTGTTTCGTATGCAGTTGAATCTATATCACCTATATCCCAAGTGTTTGAAGCTCAATCTTTTGTATCGCATGGATTTGAAGCTAAACCTTCTAAATCGCATTGATTTGATGCTAAATCATGTGATTCGCTTGGATTTGGTGCTATCTCGTTTGTTTCCTCTGCATTTGAAGCTATGTCACTTATATCGCAAGTATCGAAGCTAAATCATTGGTTTCGCATGGATTTGATGCTAAACCTTCTACGTCGCATTGATTTGCAGCTAAATCATGTGTTTCGCATGGATTTTAAGCTATCTCGTTTGTTTCGTCTGCATTTGAAACTATGTCACTTATATCGCAAGTATCTGAAGCTAAATCATTTGTTTCGCATGGATTTGAAGCTAAAACTTATACAGCGCATTGATTTGCTGCTAAATCATGTGTTTCGCTTGGATTTGAAGCTAATTCGTTTGTTACGCATGCAGATGAATCTAAATATCGTATATCACAAGTATTTGTAGCTAAACCAGTTGTTTCGCATGGATTTAAAGCTAAACCTTCTACATCGCATTGATTTGGAGCAAAACCTTCTACATCGCATTGATTTGAAGCTAAATCACGTGTTTCGCATGGATTTGAAGCTAACTCGTTTTGTTTCGTCTGCATTTGAAGCTATATCACTTATACCGCAAGTATCTGAAGCTAAATCATTGATTTCGCATGGATTTGAAGCTAAACCTTCTACATCGCATTGATTTGCACCTAAATCATGTGCTTCTCATGGATTTGAAGCTAACTCCACTGTTTCCCCTGCATTTGAAACTATATCACTTATATCGCAAGTATCTGATGCTAAATCATTTGTTTCGCATGGATTTGAAGCTAAACCTTCTACATCGCATTGATTTGCAGCTAAATCATGTGTTTCGCATGGATTTGAAGTTAAACCTTCTACATCGCTTTGATTGCAACTAAAACATGTGTTCCGCATGGACTTGAAGCTAAATCGTTTGTTTCCCTTTCATTTGAAGCTATTTCACTTATATCGCAAGTATCTCATGCTAAATCATTTGTTTCGCATGGATTTGATGCTATCTCGTTTGTGTCGTCTGCATTTAAAGCTATATCACTTATATCCCAAGAGTTTTAAGCTAAATCATTTGTTTCGAATGGATTTCAAGCTAAACCTTCTACATCGCATTGATTTGCATTTCAATCATGTGTTTCGCATGGATTTGAAGCTAAGCCTTCTACTTCGCATTTATTTGCTGCTAAATCATGTGTTTCGCATGGATTTGAAGCTAACTCGTTTGTTTCGTCTGCTTTTGAAGCTATATCACTTATATCCCAAGTGTTTGAAGCTAAGTCGTTTCTTTCGGCTGCATTTGAAACTGTGTCACTTATATCGCAAGTATCTGAAGCTAAATCATTGGTTTCGCATGTATTTGAAGCTAAACCTTCTACATCGCATTGATTTGCTGCTAAATCATGTGTCTCGCTTGGATTTGAAGCTAATTCGTTTGTTACGCATACAGTTGAATCTAAATATCGTATATCACAAGTATTTGTATCTAAACCAGTTGTTTCGCATGGATTTAAAGCTAAACCTTCTACATCGCTTTGATTTTAAGCTAAGTCATGTGTTTCGCATTGATTTGAACATAACTCGTGTGTTTCGCATTTATTTGAAGCTATATCACTATATGGCTATTTTCTAAAGATAAACCATTTTTTTTCATGTATTTGAAGCTAAGCCTTCTACTTCCCATTGATTTGTACCTAAATCATTGTGTGTTGCATGAATTTGAAGCTAACTTGTTTGTTTCGCCTGCATTTGAAGCTATATCACTTATATCGCAATTTTGTAATATAAATCATTTGTTTTTCATGTATTTGAAGCTAAGCCTTCAACTTCGCATTGATTTTAAGCTAAATCATGTGGTTCGCATTGATTTGAACCTAACTCGTGTGATTCGCATGCAGTTGAAGCTATATCACTTATATCACAAGTATTTGAAGCTAAACCATTTGTTTCGCATGGTTTTGAAGTTAAGCCTTCTACTTCGCATTGATTTGAAACATAATCATGCGTTTTGCTTGGATTTGAAGCCAACTCGTTTGTTTTGCCTGCATTTGAAGCTACATCACTTATATCGCAAGAATCTGATGCTAAATCATTGGTTTCGCATGGATTTGAAGCTAAACCATCTACATCGCATTGACTTGCAGCTAAATCATGTGTTTCGCATGGATTTGAAGCTAACTCGTTTGTTTCGTTTGCATTTGAAACTATGTCACTTATATCGCAAGTATCCGAAGCTAAATCATTGGTTTCGCATGGATTTGAAGCTAAACCTTCTACATCGCATTGATTTGCTGCTAAATCATGTGTTTCGCTTGGATTTGAAGCTAATTCGTTTGTTACGCATGCAGTTGAATCTAAATTTCGTATATCACAAGTATTTGTAGCTAAACCAGTTGTTTCGCATGGATTTAAGCTAAACCTTCTACATCGCATTGATTTGAAGCAAACCTTCTACATCGCATTGATTTGAAGCTAAATCACGTGTTTCGCATGGATTTGAAGCTAACTCGTTTGTTTCGTCTGCATTTGAAGCTATATCACTTATACCGCAAGTATCTGAAGCTAAATCATTGATTTCGCATGGATTTGAAGCTAAACCTTCTACATCGCATTGATTTGCACCTAAATCATGTGCTTCTCATGGATTTGAAGCTAACTCCACTGTTTCCCCTGCATTTGAAACTATATCACTTATATCGCAAGTATCTGATGCTAAATCATTTGTTTCGCATGGATTTGAAGCTAAACCTTCTACATCGCATTGATTTGCAGCTAAATCATGTGTTTCGCATGGATTTGAAGTTAAACCTTCTACATCGCTTTGATTTGCAACTAAAACTTGTGTTTCGCATGGACTTGAAGCTAAATCGTTTGTTTCCCTTTCATTTAAAGCTATATCACTTATATCGCAAGTATCTCATGCTAAATCATTTGTTTCGCATGGATTTGAAGCTAACTCGTTTGTGTCGTCTGCATTTAAAGCTATTTCACTTATATCCCAAGAGTTTTAAGCTAAATCATTTGTTTCGAATGGATTTGAAGCTAAGCCTTCTACTTCGCATTTATTTGCTGCTAAATCATGTGTTTCGCATGGATTTGAAGCTAACTCGTTTGTTTCGTCTGCATTTGAAGCTATATCACTTATATCCAAGTGTTTGAAGCTAAGTCGTTTGTTTCCCCTGCAAACGAAGCTATATCACTTATACCGCAAGTATCTGAAGCTAAATCATTGATTTCGCATGGATTTGGAGCTAAACCTTCTACATCGCATTGATTTGCAGCTAAATCATGTGCTTCTCATGGATTTGAAGCTAACTCCACTGTTTCCCCTGCATTTGAAACTATATCACTTATATCGCAAGTATCTAATGCTAAATCATTTGTTTCCTCTGCATTTGAAGCTATGTCACTTATATCCCAAGTGTTTGAAGCTAAGTCGTTTGTTTCCCCTGCAATCGAAGCTATATCACTTATACCGCAAGTATCTGAAGCTAAATCATTGATTTCGCATGGATTTGAAGCTAAACCTTCTACATCGCATTGATTGCAGCTAAATCATGTGCTTCTCATGGATTTGAAGCTAACTCCACTGTTTCCCCTGCATTTGAAACTATATCACTTATATCGCAAGTATCTAATGCTAAATCATTGTTTCGCATGCATTTGAAGCTAATCCTTCTACACCGCATTGATGTGAAGCTAAATCATGTGTTTCGCTTGGTTTTGAAGCTAACTCGTTTGTTTCGTATGCAGTTGAATCTATATCACCTATATCCCAAGTGTTTGAAGCTCAATCTTTTGTATCGCATGGATTTGAAGCTAAACCTTCTAAATCGCATTGATTTGATGCTAAATCATGTGATTCGCTGGATTGGTGCTATCTCGTTTGTTTCCTCTGCATTTGAAGCTATGTCACTTATATCGCAAGTATCCGAAGCTAAATCATTGGTTTCGCATGGATTTAATGCTAACCTTCTACGTCGCATTGATTTGCAGCTAAATCATGTGTTTCGCATGGATTTTAGCTATCTCGTTTGTTTCGTCTGCATTTGAAACTATGTCACTTATATCGCAAGTATCTGAAGCTAAATCATTGGTTTCGCATGGATTTGAAGCTAAAACTTATACAGCGCATTGATTTGCTGCTAAATCATGTGTTTCGCTTGGATTTGAAGCTAATTCGTTTGTTACGCATGCAGATGAATCTAAATATCGTATATCACAAGTATTTGTAGCTAAACCAGTTGTTTCGCATGGATTTAAAGCTAAACCTTCTACATCGCATTGATTTGGAGCAAAACCTTCTACATCGCATTGATTTGAAGCTAAATCACGTGTTTCGCATGGATTTGAAGCTAACTCGTTTGTTTCGTCTGTATTTGAAGCTATATCACTTATACCGCAAGTATCTGAAGCTAAATCATTGATTTCGCATGGATTTGAAGCTAAACCTTCTACATCGCATTGATTTGCACCTAAATCATGTGCTTCTCATGGATTTGAAGCTAACTCCACTGTTTCCCTTGCATTTGAAACTATATCACTTATATCGCAAGTATCTGATGCTAAATCATTTGTTTCGCATGGATTTGAAGCTAAACCTTCTACATCGCATTGATTTGCAGCTAAATCATGTGTTTCGCATGATTTGAAGTTAAACCTTCTACATCGCTTTGATTTGCAACTAAAACATGTGTTCCGCATGGACTTGAAGCTAAATCGTTTGTTTCCCTTTCATTTGAAGCTATTTCACTTATATCGCAAGTATCTCATGCTAAATCATTTGTTTCGCATGGAGTTGATGCTACTCATTTGTGTCGTCTGCATTTAAAGCTATATCACTTATATCCCAAGAGTTTTAAGCTAAATCATTTGTTTCGAATGGATTTGAAGCTAAACCTTCTACATCGCCTTGATTTGTAGCTAAATCATGTATTTATCATGGAGTTGAAGCTAGCTCGTTTGTTTCGTCTGCATTTGAACCTATAACACTTGTGTCGCAATTATCTGCAGCTGAATCATTTGTTCCGCATAGATTTGAAGCTAAGCTTTCTACTGCGCAATTGATTTGAAGGTTAATCATGTGTATCGCATGGATTTTGAAACCAACTCGATTGATTCGTCTGCATTTGAAGCTATATCACCTATACCCGAAGTGTGTGAAGCTCAGTCATTTTTTTCTCATGGATTTCAAGCTAAACCTTCTACATCGCATTGATTTGCACTTCAATCATGTGTTTCGCATGGATTTGAAGCTAAGCCTTCTACTTCGCATTTATTTGCTGCTAAATCGTGTGTTTCGCATGGATTTGAAGCTAACTCGTTTGTTTCGTCTGCTTTTGAAGCTATATCACTTATATCCAAGTGTTTGAAGATAAGTCGTTTGTTTCCCCTGCAGTCGAAGCTATATCACTTATACCGCAAGTATCTGAAGCTAAATCATTGATTTCGCATGGATTTGAAGCTAAACCTTCTACATCGCATTGATATGAAGCTAAATCATGTGTTTCGCTTTGTTTTGAAGCTAATTCGTTTGTTACGCATGCAGTTGAATCTAAATATCGTATATCACAAGTATTTGTAGCTAAACCAGTTGTTTCGCATGGATTTAAAGCTAAACCTTCTACATCGCATTGATTTGAAGCAAAACCTTCTACATCGCATGATTTGAAGCTAAATCACGTGTTTCGCATGGATTTGAAGCTAACTCGTTTGTTTCGTCTGCATTTGAAGCTATATCACTTATACCGCAAGTATCTGAAGCTAAATCATTGATTTCGCATAGATTTGAAGCTAAACCTTCTACATCGCATTGATTTGCACCTAAATCATGTGCTTCTCATGGATTTGAAGCTAACTCCACTGTTTCCCCTGCATTTGAAACTATATCACTTATATCGCAAGTATCTGATGCTAAATCATTTGTTTCGCATGGATTTGAAGCTAAACCTTCTACATCGCATTGATTTGCAGCTAAATCATGTGTTTCGCATGGATTTGAAGTTAAACCTTCTACATCGCTTTGATTTGCAACTAAAACATGTGTTCCGCATGGACTTGAAGCTAAATCGTTTGTTCCCTTTCATTTGAAGCTATTTCACTTATATCGCAAGTATCTCATGCTAAATCATTTGTTTCGCATGGATTTGATGCTAACTCATTTGTGTCGTCTGCATTTAAAGCTATATCACTTATATCCCAAGAGTTTTAAGCTAAATCATTTGTTTCGAATGGATTTGAAGCTAAACCTTCTACATCGCCTTGATTTGTAGCTAAATCATGTATTTATCATGGAGTTGAAGCTAGCTCGTTTGTTTCGTCTGCATTTGAACCTATAACACTTGTGTCGCAATTATCTGCAGCTGAATCATTTGTTCCGCATAGATTTGAAGCTAAGCTTTCTACTGCGCAATTGATTTGAAGGTTAATCATGTGTATCGCATGGATTTTGAAACCAACTCGATTGATTCGTCTGCATTTGAAGCTATATCACCTATACCCGAAGTGTGTGAAGCTCAGTCATTTTTTTCTCATGGATTTCAAGCTAAACCTTCTACATCGCATTGATTTGCATTTCAATCATGTGTTTCGCATGGATTTGAAGCTAAGCCTTCTACTTCGCATTTATTTGCTGCTAAATCATGTGTTTCGCATGGATTTGAAGCTAACTCGTTTGTTTCGTCTGCTTTTGAAGCTATATCACTTATATCCCAAGTGTTTGAAGATAAGTCGTTTGTTTCCCCTGCAGTCGAAGCTATGTCACTTATATCGCAAGTATCCGAAGCTAAATCATTGTTTCGCATGGATTTGAAGCTAAACCTTCTACATCGCATTGATTTGCAGCTAAATCATGTGTTTCGCATGGATTTGAAGTTAAACCTTCTACATCGCTTTGATTTGCAACTAAAACATGTGTTCCGCATGGACTTGAAGCTAAATCGTTTGTTTCCCTTTCATTTGAAGCTATTTCACTTATATCGCAAGTATCTCATGCTAAATCATTTGTTTCGCATGGATTTGATGCTATCTCGTTTGTGTCGTCTGCATTTAAAGCTATATCACTTATATCCCAAGAGTTTTAAGCTAAATCATTTGTTTCGAATGGATTTCAAGCTAAACCTTCTACATCGCATTGATTTGCATTTCAATCATGTGTTTCGCATGGATTTGAAGCTAAGCCTTCTACTTCGCATTTATTTGCTGCTAAATCATGTGTTTCGCATGGATTTGAAGCTAACTCGTTTGTTTCGTCTGCTTTTGAAGCTATATCACTTATATCCCAAGTGTTTGAAGCTAAGTCGTTTCTTTCGGCTGCATTTGAAACTATGTCACTTATATCGCAAGTATCTGAAGCTAAATCATTGGTTTCGCATGTATTTGAAGCTAAACCTTCTACATCGCATTGATTTGCTGCTAAATCATGTGTCTCGCTTGGATTTGAAGCTAATTCGTTTGTTACGCATACAGTTGAATCTAATATCGTATATCACAAGTATTTGTAGCTAAACCAGTTGTTTCGCATGGATTTAAAGCTAAACCTTCTACATCGCTTTGATTTTAAGCTAAGTCATGTGTTTCGCATTGATTTGAACATAACTCGTGTGTTTCGCATTTATTTGAAGCTATATCACTTATATGGCTATTTTCTAAAGATGAACCATTTTTTTTCATGTATTTGAAGCTAAGCCTTCTACTTCCCATTGATTTGTACCTAAATCATGTGTGTTGCATGAATTTGAAGCTAACTTGTTTGTTTCGCCTGCATTTGAAGCTATATCACTTATATCGCAATTTTGTAATATAAATCATTTGTTTTTCATGTATTTGAAGCTAAGCCTTCAACTTCGCATTGATTTTAAGCTAAATCATGTGTTTCGCATGGATTTGAAGCTAACTCGTTTGTTTCGTTTGCATTTGAAACTATGTCACTTATATCGCAAGTATCCGAAGCTAAATCATTGGTTTCGCATGGATTTGAAGCTAAACCTTCTACATCGCATTGATTTGCACCTAAATCATGTGCTTCTCATGGATTTGAAGCTAACTCCACTGTTTCCCCTGCATTTGAAACTATATCACTTATATCGCAAGTATCTGATGCTAAATCATTTGTTTCGCATGGATTTGAAGCTAAACCTTCTACATCGCATTGATTTGCAGCTAAATCATGTGTTTCGCATGGATTTGAAGTTAAACCTTCTACATCGCTTTGATTTGCAACTAAAACTTGTGTTTCGCATGGACTTGAAGCTAAATCGTTTGTTTCCCTTTCATTTGAAGCTATATCACTTATATCGCAAGTATCTCATGCTAAATCATTTGTTTCGCATGGATTTGATGCTATCTCGTTTGTGTCGTCTGCATTTAAAGCTATATCACTTATATCCCAAGAGTTTTAAGCTAAATCATTTGTTTCGAATGGATTTTGAAGCTAAACCTTCTACATCGCCTTGATTTGTAGCTAAATCATGTATTTATCATGGAGTTGAAGCTACCTCGTTTGTTTCGTCTGCATTTGAACCTATAACACTTGTGTCGCAATTATCTGAAGCTAAATCATTTGTTCCGCATAGATTTGAAGCTAAGCTTTCTACTGCGCAATTGATTTGAAGGTTAATCATGTGTATCGCATGGATTTTGAAACCAACTCGATTGATTCGTCTGCATTTGAAGCTATATCCCATATACCCGAAGTGTGTGAAGCTCAATCATTTTTTTCTCATGGATTTCAAGCTAAACCTTCTACATCGCATTGATTTGCATTTCAATCATGTGTTTCGCATGGATTTGAAGCTAAGCCTTCTACTTCGCATTTATTTGCTGCTAAATCATGTGTTTCGCATGGATTTGAAGCTAACTCGTTTGTTTCGTCTGCTTTTGAAGCTATATCACTTATATCCCAAGTGTTTGAAGCTAAGTCGTTTCATTCGGCTGCATTTGAAACTATGTCACTTATATCGCAAGTATCTGAAGCTAAATCATTGGTTTCGCATGTATTTGAAGCTAAACCTTCTACATCGCATTGATTTGC